>NW_026972194.1:0-268480 GCF_036711695.1 Zophobas morio | reverse complement strand
ACGTGTTGGGTGCAGATCTTCAGCCCAATGTTTTCGTGTACTTAGACGATATTATTCTCGTTTCGGGAGACTTTGAGTCTCACCTTAAGTTGTTGGAGTGTGTTTTGGATCATCTGCACCCAGCCGGTCTTGTTATAGCGGAAGATAAATGCTGATTTTGTCGTTCCGAGCTGTCTTATCTCGGGTATGTGGTTGATCGGTTGGGGTTACCCCCTGATCCTGGTAAAGTCCAGTCGATCGTAGATATTCCTGTTCCGGGTAGTGTTACTGAAGTGCGTAGCTTTATAGGGATGGTCTCTTGGTATCGGAAGTTTGTACCGAATTTCTCATCTGTTATTGAGCCGTTGTGTAGGCTGCCGAAAAAGAATGTTAAATTCCAATGGTCGTCGGAGTGTGGAGCTGCGTTTCAATCCATTAAGGACTTTTTAGTTTCTGCCCCCATCCTTAGTTGTCCTGATTTCAATAGGGAATTTATTCTGCAGTGCGACGCATCTGCGTACGGAATTGCGGCAGTTCTTTATCAGAAGATTGCTGATGGCGAGCGTCCTATTTGTTATTTATCTCGATCTTTGTCTCGACCCGAGCGTAATTATACTACCACCGAACGTGAGTGCTTAGCTGTAATATGGGCAGTCGAGAAGCTCCGTCATTACCTAGAGGGCAGTGGCGGCCCGTGACTTTTTCTGTTGGGGGGGCAAAATTAATACACAGTATTATGCTAAATTTAAAATTTATGCTAGGTAAAAATTATTGTTTCTTTTTATTAAAAATTTAGAAAAATGTCAAGTTAGAGGTCCGTTAGCCAGAAATTATCCATTGAAAATTGATAATTGAAAATCGATAATTTCTGTTTACCATCTGGAACCACGAGGAGGTGGACCTAATTCCAGACTTCCCCAACGGTGATGGGGCAAACTCAAAGTTCCTTTTAAATTTGTTGACATAAGAAATATAAATAAAATTTTGTTAATCGCGTGTCCAGTAGATGCAATAGGTATCCCCCACTTTAAATTCTTTTCAATTTTTTAAATTAATATTTCTATATATAAAATCCATACGTCTTTCTTTGTTACGAACAAAATGTTCTATAACTAGTTCATTGAAATTGGTGGTTTCTTGCACTAGTTTTTTTTCTATTGAACACATTGCCAAGGCACACAATCTTTCTTGACACATTGTATTTCGTAAAAATGTCTTTATACGTTTTAACGTCGAAAAACATCGTTCGCATTCACTTGTCACCATCGGTAATGTGCAAATAATTTTCAATAATTTTTTTGTTTCTGAAAATACGTCTAATAAATTGTTTTCATACATAAACTTCAAGAATGTTAAGGCACCATTTGCTGTCGAAAAATCGGAATGATTATAAATAACGTTTAACTCATTTTTTAACACATTAAAATTTAAATCATATTTTGTAGCACATAATTCAACTTCTTTTGATGGAAAATTTAGTTGAAAATATGAAAATAAGCTAGTCTGAAACAAATTTGCTGCTGTAATATAATCTGCTTCTAAAAATCGATCATTTATACTAAATTTAATATTGTCACAAATTTCTTTACCAATTGCAATTTTATTATCATTAAAACGAGACCGCTTTTTTGAAGATTCACCCTCTTCGTTTTCTTCTCGGTAATAATCGTAGTCGATAGAATCTGTTACATGTTGTATGGCAAGTTTAAAAGAAGTAATGTTTTTCTGAAGTTTAATTAAGTCCATTTCGCGAATTTGAAGTTCGTTGAAAAGTATCTCGGTACTAGGCATGATTCTGTGAAAGAAGTATAACCAAAAATTAAAATCATAATCTTCTAATGTTTTCCGTAAACTACTTGCCTTGGCAATTGTTAATTTATCACTATTTTTATCTTCCATTATAATTTGAAAGCAGTTAATCAAATCATTTTTAAAACTATGTACAGTATTAACTATTCGTGACTTAAAGTTCCATCTAGTCGGACAATTTCTTGGTAATCTTTTAGAAACGATATCATCAAGTATTTTTATACGTTTAGGAGATCTTGAAAAAAACGAGGAAAATGATTCTAAATTTGAAAAAAAAATTCTTACTTGGCTGTGTGCTGATGCCGCCTTTTCTATAATTAAATTCAACTGGTGAGCATAGCAGTGAATAAACTGAGCTTTAGGGTAATGTTCCTTGATTTTTGCTTGTACCCCATTTTGTCTTCCACTCATAACCGAAGCACCATCATAAGACTGAGATATAAGTTTTTTTGGATTTTGATTGATTTCAAGTTTTTCGAGCTCATTTAAAATAATACTAGAAATACAATCAGCTGTGTGATCTGTTGGATTAATGAATCCTAAAAATCTTTCAAATATTTTACCTTTCAATTCATATCTAACGACAAAAACCAGCTGCGACTGTGAAGCTACATCTGTAGTTTCATCAGCTAAAATAAATATATAGTCCGCTTCCAAAATTTCATCTTTGATTAAATTAATACAAACAGCATAAATTGAATCAAGTAGTTCGTTTTGTATGGTTTTTGAAAGACCCATAAAAACGCGATTGTTCGTTTTTTCTATATGAGATTTTAATGTAGTGTCAAGCTCTGCCATTAAATTAATTAAACCTCTGAAAATTCCCGGATTTGTAGAATCATGCGTTTCATCATGCCCCCTTAAAGCCAACTCAAAGATTCCACAAAATTTTATACCGTCAATCAGTTTACTTAAAATGTATCTATTCTGTTTTACCTGATCATTATGTTTCTCGACGTTTTCTCTATAAGCACTATTTAACTGATTTCTTATGTCTACTTTACCTAAGACTGCGAACGATACGTTGAGATTTAAGTGTTTTTTACTCGAGCGATGCTTTTTTACTTTTTCTCCCAAATGTTTTAAATCCGTGATTCCGGTTTCAGTCCAAGCTTTATCAACATCCCGTTATTCATAAGGGTACATACAAAACAGAAAAGGTCGTTTTTGGCGTTGCAACCACATAACCACCACTCACTTTGATACATAGTCTTATTAAATTTTCGATGCACGAGTTTGTCTTTAACTTTAGACGACACAGCAATGTCCAAATCGGGTCTTGGCGGTCCAACGTTTTTTATTAATAGTTTTTCATCATGGCTTAATTTATTTTCAGATTGTAGCCGCAAAATTCTCTCAATCGAATTCATATTGATATTATTGACAACTCTACAACACAGTTTTTTAAGTTTCTTAAAATCACTGCAAACGCACAGAAAACTAAAACTGACGAAGTTAGCAAATTTCACTCGACCGTTTTGTTTCAAAATCGATGACTAAATCTATAAAAGTGTATGCAATCGTATATGCATTTAAGTACTTAAGTTGCAGTACATAATTAAGACGAAGCGATTACTATGCCCTGCCGAGATGTTGCAATATCGTGCATTTGTGCATATAATCGCGAAAATTGCCAAGTACGGGTCAATGAAAATATTCACAATTTGGCAACATGCAAGACGGGCAAAGGTGTATGATACCCCGCCGAGATGATGTCAGATTGTGTTCTGAACATAGGCAACTCGTAGGTTTCGTAATTAAATGCATTTTAATAATTAATAGCGCGAAATTCTCAGATTTAAAAATGTGCTTTCATTTTGGTGGGGCATTGCCCGTTTGCCCTTCCTGCACCAGCCGCCACTGCTAGAGGGTACTCATTTTACCGTCGTTACAAATCATTTTAGCCTTTTATGGTCGAATCGCTTGATGATGGCTGATGCTATGGAAGCAGTCATTCCCGAAACAGATGATTATTCTCAGACAACAGATCGTTGGTACTCTGGTATGTTGGATAAAGTGGCGAATCGTCCAGCTAGTTATCCGTCGTTTCGAGTGGAAAATTCTCGGCTGTACAAATATGGGAAGAATAGTCTTCCTGAGCTACGGAAGGAGTCCGATTATTGGAAACTGGTAGTCCCTAAGGATCATTGTATCCTCAAACGTCATCATGAGATTCCCGCGTCGGGTCATGTGGGTATTTTCAAAACCTATTGGAAGATACGTCATCGTTATTTCTGGCCGAAGATGCAGGCGGACGTGGTCAAGTTCGTGAACGGTTGTGTCACGTGTGCTCGATATAAAACTGAGCGTAAAGCACCAGCTGGTCTAATGGGTGGTAAACCTTCTATCACTGCTCCGTGGCAGTTAGTGAGCTTGGATTTCATAGGACCGTTTCCGAGATCAACTCAGGGTTACACCCACGTTTTGGTTGTAACCGACCATTTTACAAAGTACGTCGTGTTGTTCGCCGTCCGAGCCGGATCGGCCAAGACTATGACACGTTGCGTTGAGGAGGGGATTTTTCTGGTATATGGGACACCCAAATACTTGATCTGTGACAATGGGACACAGATGAAGAGTCGTGAATTTCAATAGCTTTGCAAGAACCCTCTGCCGAGGCAAATTTACTTATTTTTGAGGAGGGGGTAGTGTCACGGTGTGATTTCGGCACGAGTTGATTGTAGTATTTTTTGGCTGAGATATTGTTGCGGAGGTTAACTATACTTCCCCCCTGTACGTTGACAGCCTCGTAAGCAAGATGGCGGGCGAGAGTAAAGACTCGGTGAATCAGCTCTGCAAAAAGTGCCGTTCTAAAGTTGTAACAGGCAACAAATGCCAAAACTGTAACTCAGTGTTTCATCCTAGCTGTGCAAGAAATTGTCCACATGTAAAATTAGTGGGTGATGTGTTAATCTGCTGTGAAAAACCATCTGACCTTGTCTTGGATGACATGTCCCGAGATGCAACGAACGAAATTTTGACGGAAGACTTTCCTAGAGTTTTTAAATATTTTTAAATATATCCTACAGCAAAAGGATGTTGTTATTGCTGAGTTAAGGGAGAAAATTGACCTGTTGAAGGAACAACTTGAACTATATAAACAAATAGGCAAACTTGACGGTAAAACGATAATCAACAAAAAACATAGTCAGGCTGATACCATGGATAGGGAAAAAGATAACAACGTAAGCAAGAAAATCACGCCTAACCTAAAAAACGCAAACAAGCAAAAGTCAGCTGCAGTTAGCAATAATAACGAAACATCTCAAAAGTTTGTAGCGGAGAAAAGAACGAAGGTACCTGTCGTGCAGACGAACACTTCTGAAGATCAAACGACATGGAGAACTGTCGAGAGAAACAAAGAAAATATCCAGGCAGAAGGGGATTATTGGAAAACAAACGGAAATAAAATCTATACAAGTGGTTCCAAAAAAAGGTTTTATTTATGTTTCGAGACTAGCGCCGCAAACTAAAGCAGAAGACATCTGTAACTTGTTAAGACCAATGTTTCCGGAAGTACAGTGTACAAAATTGGACACGAAATATCCAGATTACTACTCTGCTTTTAAGGTTATGGTAGATCTATTCAACTTTAACCCATTAATGCCCGAGTAATTTTTTTTTTATTATTTTGATAAAAATTAGCAAAACTTAATGCAATAGCCCTTCTAAACACAAACTAGCAAAAAAAAACAACTTTTTTTTTTGTTAACTATGTTTATTTTATCGTATGATATTTCATACGCTGGTCAAAAGAGTGTATGTGTAAAAAACTTTTATTGAAAAATTAATAAAAAAATACTACTTTTTTCACAAAATATTTATTATGGTGTGTGGTAGGCTCTAAAACAATGTGCTGGATGGAGGCCTACATTGCACTTAACACATACAAACTTAGCACATTTCCCACAAAAGCCGCATTTTCGTTGAGTACTGTTGCTATCTACCAGGTGATCCACGCCATCGTATCTAATTTCGGGCAAAACGGCTCTAGTACATTTTGGTTTTGGTCCACCCAAATGTGGAGGCGATGAAAGCAAAGCTAAAACTATTCTGCGAACGAATTCTAGTAAACCAACTTTTGGATGTGCAAATCTATACAGCATCCACATATTTACAACTGCTCCGTTAAAACAAAATCTTACATATGGCCAATACCACTTTTTGGAACGTATGCGAATGCGATATAAGCCTGTCATTTTATCAAACAAATCAACTCCCCCCATTCCTTGGTTATATATGCTGACCAAAGATGGTTGTTCAATTGACACTGTACTTTTATCCTTTCTAGACCATCGCTTGCACGAACCCTTCGATAAGCATATGTCATTGTTGATTAGGTTTGTTGCTATATTAACTTGATTATTATCATGCCATCTCACCAGTGTAATACTACCTTCCTTCTCTTGTAACACATAAGAACTTCCAGGTTTTTCTTTCTTCAGATCTTTGAGAGGCGCTTTATCAATTCTGTCTGCTCGAATTGTACCAACGCAATTTATATCATAAGCTCGAAGATTATGGAGCAATGAAAGGGAATTAAAAACGTTATCTAGATAAACCGTAAAAAAAACTGTCTTACCTTCTACCGCCCAAGGTATGATTTTTCATACCCAAGCTATTGAATTCAATTTTAGGTAAAAAAAAATGCAAAACATGTGAAAAAAAATCATAAACAAAATCTACAGCCTTTTTTTTATATATATCGCAAGAAACATGCATGGATTTTTCTCTTGTAGAAAAAATAAAAAATTGTAAACTTACCTCTTACTCATTCTGCAAAAAATGAAGGACACCGTTTTGCAAAAACCAATATGATAATGTAACTTTGTTTTAAACAATCTCCAATGAATAAGCACTCGAAAGACCATTAAAAAAGGTAGAGTTTGATATATTTCAAAAGCCGGTTCGTTGTCTTTTGTTTTAAGTACCTAACCTCAAACAGTCCCGTTCATATGGTATGAAAAATCATACGGTGGGCAGTAATGGGTTAATGATGTAATGGATGCTAATATCTGGCCAGTGGGCACTTACGTCTCTCGTTATTTTCACAAGAGCAATTCGAGGAAAGAAACAACGTAACATCTCCAATATTTAACGAAAAGGTCAACGAAAATACCGACGTCAATGTAAGTGTGAGGGTGTCTTCAATTATACATCAAAATATGCAGTGCCTTTATAATAAACTAAACAAGTTAGATGTTATTCTGTCAGAAGTGCAACCTCTTATATTGTTAGTGACAGAGCACTGGCAATCGCAAGAGCAGCTAAACTGTATTAAATTAAGTAACTATAAACTGTCGGCTAGTTTTTGTAGAGAAAAACAGAAGCATGGCGGTAGTGCGATTTTTGTTAAATCGGGCGTTCCTGTCAGGAATTTACCTTTATTTCAAATGCGATCAATTATAAATACTGTTGAATGTTGCGCCATAGAACTTTTGCAATATAGTTTAGTAGTAATAGTTCTATACAGACCGCCTAAAGGCGAATTTATTAGTTTTCTTAATTTTTTATACGAGGTTTTAGGTACTGTTTCAATCAAAAAGAATATAATCCTAGCAGGCGATTTCAATGTAGACCTTTTTGAAAACTCCAGTCAGAAAAATGATCTTCTAAGCCTGCTTAATACCTTCAACATTATATCTACAATTTTTGACGGTACTAGGTGTATGCAATATAGTGAGACTTGCGTCGATAATATTTATGTTAGGATCTCCTTGGGTAACGGTAAAACTTATAATTCATATGTACGAGATTGGTGTGTATCAGATCATAAAGCACAGCAAATTGATTTGGAGTTCACTGATTCAAAAGAGGTGACCTTCACTTATAAACTGGTTAGAAATTTTTCTAAGAACAATATTCAAACATTTCAAGAACGCCTTAAAGCAGAAGAATGGTTACCAATTTTAACAGAACTAAATGCTGAAAACTCTTTTAACAAATTCATGTCATTACTTGATAAACACTTTGAAATAGCTTTTCCTTATAAACGGATTAGTAAAAAACCATATCAACCTAACAATAAATGGTTAAGTTCTGAAATTCTTGAATTCAAACGTAGAGTATCACTTCTTGCTGATTTAAGTAGGCAGTATCCAGTCTTTAAGGACAGTTACAAAAAAATCAACCAAGAGTACCAGGATCTTATCACAAAAAGTAAACAGACATATAACGAATATCGAGTAAACAACAGCTCTAATAAAAATAAAATAATGTGGTCCCTGGTTAAGGAATATACTGAAGACAAAAACGAAAGCTCTAAAATTGAAATCTATGAAAATGGCATCAGACTTAGTGATAAAGAATCTGCTAATCGTTTCAATAAATATTTTTCACAAATTGCAAATCAAACAGTTAAATCACTAAATAATCATATAAATATGAGATTTGACCCTGCTATAAATATTGAGTCAGTAAGAGATTCTGTTTATTTTTTGCCTGTGTCACCACCAGAAATTATAAGTTTAATTTCTAAACTAAAAAATAGTAATGCATGTGGTGAAGACAGCATCTCTAACAATCTATTGAAAAAGGTGGCATGTTTAATAGCGGAACCACTTTGTCACGTCATTAATTTATCTTTGGAACAGGGACACTTTCCGACAGGTCTCAAAAAAGCTTTGGTAAAACCTCTATTTAAAAAAGGTGATTGTAAATCTGTTGAAAACTATAGACCTATCAGTCTATTATCAAGTATCTCAAAAATATTTGAAAATATAGTAAATAAATATTTAATTGACTTTTTAATGAAACATAAAATATTAGACAAAGCACAGCACGGCTTCACCAAAGGTCGTGGTTTGGATAGTGCCCTCGCTGATTATCTAGCCGACGTTTATTGTCATGTTGATAAAAAAATAACAACTTTAGGACTTTTTATTGATTTTACCAAGGCCTTTGATTGCGTCCACCACTCAATTTTATTACAAAAATTACAACGTTATGGTATTAGAGGTAAAGCATATGAGTGGGTTGCATCTTACCTTAACAACAGAACACAAAAACTAATAGTAAATGACACATCTTCTGAAGCTACATCCATTGATATCGGGGTTCCGCAAGGGTCCATTTTGGGCCCGACTTTATTTATCATCTATGTGAATGATTTGCCATCTTACTTAAGAAAAAAATGTAACGTAATGCAAATGTCTTACGCAGATGACACTAACTTTGTACTTACAGGTGCTGACGCTGAAGAAAAAGTAAAGATAATTTATTCAAATTTGTGTGAGCGGGTTGATACTAATAAGTTATGTATAAATGAAGACAAAACATCGCTTATCACCTTTTTCAATGGAAAATCCAACTTTAACGATGATGTATTGCTCAATAATCAAAATATGAAGCTCTCACAGACTGTAAAATTACTAGGATTGACACTAGACAGTCAAATGACGTGGACGTATTATTTAGAAAATCTATGCAAAAGATTAGCAACTGTTTGTTATGCTTTGCGTAACCTAGTGCGACAATGCAATTTGAACCCGGTTATGATATTCTGTTTCGGGTGCTTTCAAAGTATTTTGCAATACGGAATCGTGCACTGGGGTCTTTCTTCCAAAGCCCAAAGGGCCTTTGTTATTCAAAAATGGGCCATTAGAATTATTACTGGTTTGAAAAGAAGGGAGTCTTGCAGGAAAGCCTTCAAAGAACTTAGGATTTTAACATTACCAAGTCTGTATATTTATAATGTTGTTTGCTATGCTTTCCAAAACGTACAAGTTTTACAAGGTAGTAGAAACTCATACACCTATAATACTCGACACAAGGACCACTTGCTACCTAGACAACATAATACGACATATTTCCAGAAAGGTCTTCAATATAATTCTTGTAGAATGTTTAATAAATTACCGACTGATATAAAAGAGGTAAATAATATTTTTGCACTCATGACCTTTTTTGATAGCTTCCGCGCATTCACCAGAGTGCGGGAGGTCGAACTTCCCGCACACGTGCATTTAACTTCCCGTTGCCATGGTAACCTTAAAATACTCGGGTAGTGTCAACATTGTGACGTGTTGACGGCGCTGTCAATGGCGTTGTTTATAAATAACTCACAGTTAATCTCCTCAGTTTAAAGGTTTATTCGTCGCAAAAAATATTGTACACAACACGTTCGTGAGCCTGCTTCCCGCATTCACGCAAATGCGTCACTCCCTTCGGTCGTGCCGCAAACAAGCGTTCATGCGGGAAGCAGGCTGTCCCGAACTAGTTGTGTAAATTACCATTTAAAGTTCAAAGCTAAAGTTAAATCGTACCTGCTGGGATTAAATTGTTATTGTATAAGCGATTTTCTTGCTGCTTAGTAAAGCTTTCTTGTTCATTTGTGTTTGTTGTTACTATTTCTGTTTGATACAACAGTATTGTTACTGTTAATGTCTAAAAAATATTATTTCTTGTTTATTGACGTAACTGTAAGTCATTTACATAACAATGTACATGATTTATTAAGTTGTAAATAAATATTATTATTATTATTATTATTATTATAGCAGTTAACGCGTACGCTGCGCCATAACGGAAATGCAGGAGAGGGAATATTTGAAAAGGGTATCGTTTTATTAAAGGGATTTTGAGGTAATATTTTCCCGCTTCCCACACCATCAGCAAAGTTGCCCCACTTTCTCGCAAGGGAAAAATTCCACTTCCGTCTGGAATTCATTAGTTGTTTGTTGTTAGAGGTGGAGTGATGGTAGGAATGGTGTGTGAATTTTCGAGGGCATAGTTTTGGTTTTCGCATAGTCGGATTAATCCCTGGAATTCACCCCCGTATGAGTAGTCGGTGTCATAGTGTTGGAAGACTACCGTACTATATCGGCAGAGCCGGATTTAGGGCGTTTCTACTTATTCTCCCGCACCACGAGGCCACCACCATCTAAGGCTCTTTTATGATCCTCTTAAGCAGCTCTTATTCTGTTCTTGGGCTGAACTTCTTTGTGCGCTTTCTACATCCCGTTCATCGGAACGTGCAGTTGTACTTCATCTCCAGGAACAGGTTGAGCGAAGGAATTCTTCTCCACAACGGCCATTCTGTGGAGTTGCCCTTGACGAAGGTTACCCATGTTATAAGGTCAGGCATGCAGTTTTCCTTCTCACGTGTTTAACGAAATAGGTTTTTAAAGTGCGTCGCTTATCGCTGTATGACCTCAGCTTATCGTTTCGTTGTGTTTTTCTTGTTTTAACCATTTTAATGTTTTTCTTCTTATTTTAACTCTTATTAAATCTGCATTACTTGTAATTCTTTCGATTAATTAGCTATCACCATCATCTTAATTTTATTCATTGCGTGGTTTTGTTACCTATAGATAATTGTTAGCGTAATATGATTGTCACTAAGTTTAGTTACTTTTAAGAGCCTCGTTTGATCAAACGTATTATTTGTAGGCATTAATTCTAACTTAATCTTATGTGGAGTTGTGCTCACTAGAGCTAAGAATATCGCTATTTAAATTTATTGCTCAATTTATTATATTAACCATTTTATTTTTAATATACACTCATATTAGTACAGTATAGTTTTTGTGGTTAATAATTCTCCTCTGCAGTTATCACATGACTACAACGTTTTATCCAGTCCTGCGTTGTAAGTAGAGAAAATTATTTTTCTGGCAACTTCCACACATCATTTAAATTAAATGTTGTGTTTTCTTTAGCAACCTTATTTCATTATGTATACCATACCATTTCTATAAGATTTAAATCCAGGTGATATGGTGGTAATCTCAGAAGGCTATGCCCATTTTCACTTAAGAGTCCATTAAATTTATATTGCTCATATTGTTTGATGTGCTTTTTTAATAATTTGATATAATTGTGGGTTCGACATGTTCGGTGAAATGTGTAATTGCTTTTCTGTCAACCAGGCAATCATGTCAGCCTTTCTAGAATTACAGTTAGGTGCATGATTTATTTTCACACTATGATATGGTACATTATCTCAACCCATCTCTCATAACTTTCCCAATTCATTTCAGTGTGGTAGTCTCTTGATGTTGCACCGGATTTAAAAATTTTCAAACAATTCGGTATAAATCCCATTGATCCACCAGCATTAATAATAATTATATTATTAAACGTTTTTGTTATCACTCCAATTTTTTGATACAGTATGACCGCTATGGATATAAGTTTCATCCATATAGATTACAGGACGACCTTCTTCTCTAATTTTTTTTATCTTCTGTTAAGAGATGTGGAGTTATCAATCTACCTACATATACCAATTTTAATGGCAATCGATTAAGGCTGGCGTCTGGTTCGGTTTCGCCCAATACTAAATACGTTGAAAACATCGTCGTAGTTTCCGGAATTGCATTTTAAAAATACTGAAGTCTGCAACCAAGTCAGAATCTAAGTAAACCTGCATTCTGCTACCGCATCACAGCTCGTTTAATACCGATTTCTCGTTTCAATAGATTCTGACTTTTCGCGAGTTATTTACCTCACTCGTGGATTTTTTTAGGATTATAAATGGTATCAAAAGAAAGCTGACACTTTTCCCCAGGGGACCTCCTATCTCAGAATGCAAAAAACTTCAGCACTTCGTCAAAAAATGCATCAATGTGCCGGTTAAAATGTGATGTAAAAGTTGTTCAACTTTATAATTTTTTTTTTGTAAAAACTGCATACTAGATATGAATATAAATATGGAGGTCCCCTGGACTGAAGTTTGTTAATTCGAAATATAATTTTTTTAAAGCGATATATCTCGTATTTTTAAAATGCAACTCCGGAAACCGCGACGATGTTTTCAACCGGACGCCAGCCTTAAACGGTGCAGAATTTGATGCGCTACGGCGCCATCTAGTAGCAAGTTACAGCAAAATGGATAGCGCGAAAGCATTCTCCATGTTCAAATACCTATGTTTACCAATTTTCATGGCGATCGGTTGAAGGATGTCGGCACAGTATATCAGTAACGAAACTTCAGCAATATTTGCGGTACGGGTGTGAACTTGGGAGCCCGTTCCCGGGAAACACTAAGATTCAAATATTTCGTAGCATTCGTATAATACTAATAATTGTACACAAAAATAAAAATAGCTGGTACTAGTGACATTGGCAAATTTTTTCTTTTTTGTAAATTATTAATATCTATATTCAAGCAAAACATTTTTATTCAATTTTTACGTTTTAAACTGCGTTTATTAAATCCTTAACAAGTCTGACAAAAAAGTTGTTATCCACAAATGAATTGCAAAATTTTTAATTCACTCTTAAGATTTTTAAATCACTCACAAAAAAATAAAGAACAACTTCAGGAACATAAACATTTTGCTTATTGTTTTTAATAGTTTTCACAGAATACAATTTGTTTACAATTTTCACTAAAAGGTTGCTGCAACTAAATCAGTATTGTTTGGCATATTTCTTTGGCTCTGTGAGGCGTCAATTTGGGAATTGTAAAAATCCCACACCAATATAATTCCAAAGAGCGTTTCGGAAACTATTTACTGCAGATTATTTCGATACAAGTGCAAGGACCAACTGTGAAACACTATTTTATTTAAAATGAAAAATTTGCAAGGTGTTCTTTTAAACAAACTTCCGCAACACATCTTCCCTGTATTCTGGCCTCTTCTTGGACCGCTCAAACACCCACACATGGAAAATAAACTATTTCGTTTAACCTGCAGTTTGTTGACCTCTTTAGCTAATTTTCTAGTACTTTTTACATGTACCGTAAGTATCTATTACTTTGTTAAAATAAATTTTACGTTTGTTTTTAACCTCATAACCCAACATCCCGTACGATCCCGTAATTAATATGACAATTCTTGTTGACAAAACCAGACAAAACGATCACCGAAAACCTTAAAATAAAAAAGAAACTATGCTCTTCAAGGTCGGAGCACCTTTAGAGACGCTAGTGACCTCTGTATGTCCTTCCGTAAGCTCCCCATGTATTTCTTATGGGAATAGCTGACGCTTTCATAGCCCTGATGTCGGAGTCTATAAATCTTAAGCAGATATACCATCATCCATTTTTATATACATAGATTATTACAAATGAGAAGAAATTAAATTATTTGAAGAAATTACTGAAATTCGCTGATTAAACGAATTGAAAATACAATCAAACAAACGGAAAAGAAACTCAAGCTATTTTGTCATTTTAATTCAAATGAAGCCATGTGTAACATATTAAAAAAATCGCTCTTAAAATTTTAACGTTTGCTTTTAGTGAGCATTGTTTTTGGAATGTTAAAAACGCCACGACCTGTAAAATTAGAGTAGTTATGACACAATTGTCATTCGCAGTTAGCGGCACTCACTAAAAAAAGTAAATGTTAAAATTTTAAGAGCGATTTTTTTTGTATCAGAGCCGAATATTAATATTGAACTTAAAAGTACTGGAATTTTTCAAGCAATTGTCATTTTAGAGTTAACGAAACGCAATGAACAAATTTCATTCATTATTATTAGTCATTGTCATTATTGGCAATAATTGTCAAGCCTATCCTTCCCTTGAAGATAAGGAATATGTAAGTACCGTGACATCGTTCAAACAACAATTTAAAATTGACCATTCAGGAGAGAGTACCTATACCTGCTCCAGATAAGTGTCCAGACAACGAATTACTTTATCCAGGAAACCAAATACATGATGACTGGACCTGTGACTGTGTATCAGGTATGTCGGTTTACAACCAGTTCACGAGTTACGAAAAAGGTTTCAGGTTACATTTACTATCCCCCTGTAGATGCCTGCTTCGGTGCCTACAGACAAGGTCCTTGTCCTCAAACGTATCACTTAATTCTGAAACCCGACAAAGTGGTTAGTGAATGCGTCGTCAACCCCTGTGAAGAGGGTTTTGCCAGGTTTGTCCAGTTTAAAAATGGCTTGAATATGTAAATTAACAACATTTTTAGCTACGAGGGCGTATGCTACGAATTGGATAAACCCGATGGACCGTGTGCACCCGCTGAATTTGGCGGTGGGATTTTTGGCGTCAACGCTACAACTTTGACGGTTGAATGTTTAAAAGAACCCCAAAAACTGTCTTTAAGGTTTTATATCCCCCCCAACTGTCCGTCTGGAAGCAGAAGGGATACATCTAATACCTGTCGAGAAGACTGGAACGTTTACCCAGACAACCGTACACAATGGTAGCAATTATATAACATATAGCTAACAGGGCTATGTATTGATGTTACGCAACAAAATTATAACTATATTTGTATGACGTTACAAATAGTGTTATATTACATCAGTATAATAAAATAATATTTAAATAAATTTATTTATGTTTTTCACTTATCAATTAATGCAGTTTGCTATTCCAAGTCAAACCGGATAGTAATGCTCTCATTTCCACCTCACACAACGCATAGGCTTCAGGCACTAGATTTATCGATTAACTTACCTTGTAAAACATACTTGAGGCTCGCGTCCTTTAGTTTATTTATTTAATCAATGCATATGATGAAGAAGTCCAAAAGACGTGTCAATTTATGTGAGAATGGACACCATTTCCATTAGTTTATTTAACTTTATTTTCTCCTTTTAAACTAAATTATTCAGAAATTTCATTTTTACTTCCCGAGCGTAAGCAAAGGAAGTATTGTAATCGAGTCCGTCTAAAGTCACTAGATCTACTATTACTTTTAGAAAGTACGGCAAACTGCCTGTGGTCGGAATTCGACAGAGAGGAACCTAACCTATATGTTAAACAAAGATAGCGCGAGGCTAGTAATTTTCGCTATCTGTCAACGAAAGTTTGATGTGTTTACGATTTGAGGTTACGACAGACTGTACTAGAATTATTGAGTTAACGGACCGGAAAGAACATTATTCCAGTCACAAAGTAACTCCAGCCCTATTCAACGAGAAAGTGTCACCGGTAACCAGCAAACAGTCGTGGAAGACGTGTTACCACCAAGGCAATTGACGGCCAAATGACAGTAACAGGATCGCCATACTAGAAGCAAAAAATATCTGCTGTCGAAAAGACGGAGCATAACAAGGACACAGATATATTTCTATTTCATAAAAGTTACTAATTGCCACACATTTCAAGATCGAGTCACATTAAGTCCGTCGGGCGACTCTCTACTTTTACATTTTCTTGATCTTTCATGACCCCTAGAAGACGAAGAAATGGGTCCCCATTTCCGTCTGTCTGTCCGTCTGTCCTTCTGTCTGCTGTTCCGGATTTTTATCAGTGGCGTAACTACCGGTGTTCCATGTGTTCGCCGGAACACGGGCCCGCTGCTTCAAGGGGCCCGGTCCGGTCACACGAACATTTTTTTTTATTAGATTTTTTATATTATTGGCCGAATTACATCCTGAAATAAAAAAATCGAAAATGTGCGGTAATCCCAGGATCGATGGTTCATTGTTATTTACGAATTTTTTGCTGCAAAGAGCTGGATCTCAATATCATAGACTCAATAAACTCGGGTTTTAGCGACCGGCATCGGTGGTCGAAAATGCATAAGCATCTGTTTCTAATAAACCTGCTGCAGTGTCGCAATCCCATTGTGGCAAATCTAACACCCCATGTAGTAAATTACCAATCTTTATCCGACAAAAGTATGACTAATTTATGATGCAAGACAACAAAATACTTAAATTTTGTCCTCAGATCTACAGTGAAACTTCATGCTGTAACAAGACGTAAAAAAAAATTCAGTTTCAGTTGAGTTTTATGAACACTTTCGTATTTTCAAAACTATTTTAATTTTGTACTAGTGGTGCTCTTTTGGAATAATAAAATATATCTGATGTATGTTACAACTAATTTTTTAAGTAGAAAAAAAACTGGACTGGGAAATTATTACAGAATGACCTACCTGCACTAGTTTCACTGAAATTATCACAGCATGTTTCACTTTTCTTACAATACCTCTTTCGGTGGCTTCACCGGAAAGATCTTCTTGGAAATTAAAAATGACTAAAAATTTTTTAAGAAACACAATGGGCCTATGCAGATTATCTTCACTGAATCTCTCAATTGGAAATCAAATTGGTAGAAGCTTAGATGTGTAAAATTTTGTATCAACTTGTGCCCATTGGAAAGCAAGAAGAAAACAATTTTGAGATTAAAAAAAAAATGGGCATTTTTATCTATACTTCTATACTTATATTATAAAGTTGAACAGTTTGTTTGGTTGAACGCGCTAATCTCAGAAACTACTGGTGCGAATTAAAAAAATATTTTTGTGTTGGATAGTCCATTTGTCGAGGAAGGTTATAGGCTATATAACATTAATAGAAGCGGAGCAGCAATGAAAAATATCGGAAAAATAGGAAAATTATTCCTCCTTTGACAGCTTCCGTTGCTTAAACGGTTAAAGTTACATAAAAATCCTGTATGATGGAATTGTTCCCTGCTAAAAGTTGTAAAAAAAAGTCCGCGACAGCATATGTCTATCTTTTAAGGTCGACTCAGTATAACCTTTTATATGTTAATGAAATTTGTTCTAAAATAATTTAATATAAAATTCTGGTGTCATATTGTTTGTAACCAAACTCCTCCGAAACACCTTGACCGATTTTTATGAAATTTTTTGTGTATATTCGGTAGGTCTAGTAAACTATTTTTTATACCCCTAAGTGATAAAGGTGGCCCACCAAGTTTTTTTTTATTTTTTAGACAACATTTTTTATTTTAATTTTTTTAAGATTTGGCATTAAAAATACATATAATTCTAAATTTTGACGCTTCTACCACCAACCCCCATTTTTTAATAACGATATGAGTATCTTTGCTTTCATCACAGATGCGCAATAGGGTTGCAAGATGGCTATTGAATATAATCATTGTCGTACGATAAATTTTTATAATTTAATCTTTATATCTAAAAGGCAATGTCCCGACTGACATATCAACGCCCAGCTCAAACCGCTAATGATAGAAAGTTGAAATTTGGAGAGAATGTTCATTTTATACTGGAGACATCGTTTAAGAAGGGATTTCTCGAAATTCATCCCCTAAGGGGGTTGAAAAGGGGTGATAATATTTGTATAGGACCAATATATCTACTGTAAATTTAGATCGTTACGTGAAACCTGGTACATTTTAATTCTCTTCAATACAAATAAGGAAATACGTATTTAAGCATTTTCGGAGATTCGACCCTTAAGGGGGTGAAAAGTGGTGTCTAAGTTTGGGCGGATAAGTTAGTATAGGAACAATATTTCTACTATAAACTGAAATTTTTACGTGAAACTTGCTATTAATGTTCTTCAACACAAATAATGAAACCCGTCTTTAAGCATTTTCTAAAGTTCAACCCCTAAGAGGGTGAAATATGGTGACTAGATTTGTGTGGGAATATTTCTATTGTAAATTTAAAACTTTACGTGAAACTTGGCACTAATTGTCTCCAACACAAATAACGAAACACGTATTTAAGCATTTTCCGGGATTCAACCCCTAAGGGGGTGAAAAGTACTGGCTAACTTTGTGCGGAAAAAATGTTTCCATTGTAAAATTAAATTTTCACGTGAAACTTGGTATTAGTGCTGTTAAACACAAATAATGAAACACTATTTAAGCATTTTCCGAGATTCAACCCCTAAGGGGGTGAAAAGTGGTGGCTAATTTTGTATCCGAAAAATATTTCTATTGTAAATTTTGAGGTGATGTTTCTTTAAAACTTAGTATTAATGCTCTTCAACACAAATAACGAAACACGTATTTAAGCATTTTCGGAGATTCGACCCCAAAGAGGGTGAAAAGTGGTGTCTAAGTTTGGGCGGCTAAGTTTGTATAGGAACAATATTTCTACTATAAATTGAAATTTTTACGTGAAGCTTGGTATTAATGTTCTTCAACATAAATAATGAAACCGGTGTTTAAGCATTTTCTAAAATTCAACCCCTAAGGGGGTGAAATGTGGAGGCTAAGTTTTATGGGAAAATATTTCTGTTGTACGTATATTTACATTTTTACGTGAAACTTGGTAATAATGCTCTTCAACACAAGTAATGAAACACGTATTTGAACATTTTCCGCGATTCAACCCCTAAGGGGGTGAAAAGTGGTGGCTAACTTTATATCGGAAAATTATTTCTATTGTAAATTTTTGACATGGAATTTAGTATTAATGCATAGTGGAACACGTAATTAAGCATTTTCCGAAATTCAAGCCCTAAGGGAGTGAAAAGTACTGGTTAAGTTTGTATAGGAAAAGTATTTCTATTCCAAATTTAAATTTTTGCGTGAAACTTGATATTAAATTAATGCTCTTCGACACAAATAACGAAACACGTATTTAAGCATTTTCGGAGATTCGACCCCAAAGAGGGTGAAAAGTGGTGTCTAAGTTTGGGCGGCTAAGTTTGTATAGGAACAATATTTCTACTATAAATTGAAATTTTTACGTGAAGCTTGGTATTAATGTTCTTCAACATAAATAATGAAACCGGTGTTTAAGCATTTTCTAAAATTCAACCCCTAAGGGGGTGAAATGTGGAGGCTAAGTTTGTATGGGAAAATATTTCTGTTGTACGTATATTTACATTTTTACGTGAAACTTGGTAATAATGCTCTTCAACACAAGTAATGAAACACGTATTTGAACATTTTCCGCGATTCAACCCCTAAGGGGGTGAAAAGTGGTGGCTAACTTTATATCGGAAAATTATTTCTATTGTAAATTTTTGACATGGAATTTAGTATTAATGCATAGTGGAACACGTAATTAAGCATTTTCCGAAATTCAACCCCTAAGGGAGTGAAAAGTACTGGTTAAGTTTGTATAGGAAAAGTATTTCTATTCCAAATTTAAATTTTTGCGTGAAACTTGATATTAAATTAATGCTCTTCGACACAAATAATGAAACACATATTTAAACATTTTCTGAGATTCAACCCCTAAGGGGGTATGATGGCTAGATTTGTGTGAGAATATTTCTATTGTAAATTTAAATTTTTACGTGAAACTTGGCATTAATTGTCTCCAACACAAATAATGAAACACGTGTTTAAGCATATTGCGAAATTCAACCCTCAAGGGGGTGAAAAGTGCTGGCTAAGATTGTATGGGAAAAATATTTGTAAATTTAAATTTCTACGTGAAACTTGGTATGAATGGTCTTGAATACAAATAATGAAGCACGTATTTAATTATTTTCCGAGATTCAACCTCTAAGGGGGTGAAAAGTGGTGCGAAGTTTGTATGGGAAAAATATTTCTACTGTAAATTTAAATTTTTACGGGGGACTAGGTATTAATACTCTGCAACACAAATAATGAAACACGTATTTCAGATTGTTTCGAGATTTCCCCCTTAGAAAATGAAAGGGGGTGACAAAGTTTTTGTGAGCAAACATTTTTTATGTCTATTTTTACTGGAAATTGTATTAATGTCCTTCAAACACATTTTTTACTTGAAGGTTGATAATAATGCTCCTCAACACAACGAATCGTCTAGGCGAGTGAAGCCGCGGGGGAAAAGCGAGTTTAATTATATTTATATGTATTTATTTTAATTTAATTTTTTATTTAACTACCAAAATATTCACCAGAAATGCCAAAACAACGTTTGTCGGATCGGCTAGTTTCTAATATGTATAATTGTGTATATTTTAATTATATATATTCAGGTAATTATTGTATTTTTTTTTTTAATTCAGTGTTTCAGGTAGAATGATTTTAATAAAACGTAATCCCTAATTGCAATCTACTCATACTTTACTCATTATACCCGTATTTTGAAATATCTTTATTTCGCTGTTCATTAGGGGCCCCACAGTGTTGTAGAACACAGGCCCGCAGTTTTATTGTTACGCCACTGATTTTTATTGACAGATAATCTCCGAAAGTACTGGACCTATTGTTGTGCAATTTTGTACTTATATTAGGAATATTGGGCAAACACTACATCAAGACAACAGCTTATCACCCAGCAAGCAACGATATCGTGGAACGTTTTCACCGATCTCTGAATGCTTCCCTGATATGCCACGACATTAAGTGGACAAAAGCCTTGCTCTTAGTGTTACTTGGGCTGCAAACAACCATTAAAGAAGACATCAGCACATCTGCCTCCGACTTAGTGTATGGGACCCCACTTCGACTTCCAGATAACATCTTCGTTGCAATCACTTCCAATCAGACCAATGCAACCGCATCTACAAGTGAATACTCCGCTGCAAAACCCCACAGCAATTCCGCCGTACGTACACATACCGAAGGAACTGAAGCAAGCAAAATTCGTTTTCGTCCGTGTTGACTCCGTACGAAAACTCCTACAACCACCCTACGAGGGCCCCTTCGAAGTAGTTAAAACATCCGACAAATTTTTCGCAATAATAGTGAAGACAAAACGTTCTAATATCTCTGTTGACAGGTTAAAGGTCACCAATGTCGCAAAAATGACAGCTCACCAACCAACGACAAGCATGGGTGCCAATAACAATACCAGAGAACATAGAGAAGCGACATAGAGGCTGATTTTGCAAAACCACCCTTATTGACATTGGAGTCCTCAACCGCCAAAAGCAAGCGCCAAATTTAAATAGTCGATGCCAATAAAAACCTTGGTTCATTATAATTGTAATTCGTGTGACTTGAATGAAAATGAAGGAAACAGTAAGCAGCTTGTAATATTCTGGTAAATCTTGTGTCAATTTGTCGAAAGTAAAACGCGTCGTTAAAAATATTGTGACATTTCTTCTAGTTAATTTTATTCCTAGTTAGAACCAAACACTGCTGCCACCACAAATTTCGGAGTTCTCAACCGTCATTTAATTTAAACTATGGCGCTTCTCTATGTTCTCTGACAATACCAACCTACCCGTACAGGCGCAAAATTCAAACCTCGCCCCAGAAACAAATAGCCACGGTTACACCACACGCGCGGGCAGGAAAGTGAGGTTTTCCACAAATCGGCGCGATTTTTTACAATATGATTAACAAGCATATCTTAGGCCGTTAATTTTCTATAATATATCTCGAGCTGTAAATATTTTGTAATAAGTAATCTTAAGCTGTAATTCTCATGTAATTCAATTTGACATTTCGTTAAAATCACGCATGCGCCATTCCCATCTGCAATGTGACCGGACCACGAATCTCTAGCGTAGCGAACGTTCATGCAAATCGGTTGTACATACTTGGTAAACGCAAAATAAAATTGTTAAGGGGACTCGCTAGACGAGGTATAACATTTTTTTGGTTTTTTGTATGAAAAAATGATATTAATATAGATGTATCATACATCAAACTGCAGCTTTTTTCATATTCTAGAGCGCAGAGACCAGTTCAATCAATTAAAAAAATATGGCTGAGAAATATCGTAAAAAAGCACCATTGTATGTTTTCTTTTCAAGTTTTTTCAGTCATAACCATCATAGAATCGCTTGAAAATTAGCACATGGATAAAACATCACTTTTTACAGGTCGTAGAGTCATTAAATGTTTGTTAGTGGTAAAATTTGTTTAAATAATAATGTGTTTATTAAAATCAAAATATACCACAAATTAATGCAAAATACGTCGAATAATTTTAACAGGAATATCAGAGGAAAATTAATGATCTATTGGTTAGCAGAGTTTTTAACAAAAACTAACAATTATTGAAAAAAATGGGTATCAATTCGACAGAATTTGAGCAGTTAGTTCATTACTTTGCGGATAGGAGCGCCACTAAAATTTACGGAAACGATTTTCCAGGTAAAACCCTTATCGCCTGCTCTACCATAGGCTAATTGTTAGAGTTCTCGGCTGATTTTTCTAATTTATGGCAAGGAACTCAGTTTTATAACAAGCCGCCAGGACCGGCCGTAGTAATCTATTGTTAAGGAAATTAACTTTTACGCAATGAGGTACTATCATAAAACCGAATTAAAACTGGGGAACTATAATATTTTTACTCCACTCAGGATTCTGAATTCAATACACATGATTACTAAAAATTCATTGTAATATATTGTTAATATATATTTTGCTTTGTTAGTTAATAAAACTAATAAACATATTTATAATAATAATAAAAAATATATAAAATACAGCTTTTGTTTAACACGTATAAGTAGCTAAGTGTATCTACTACTCGTCCCAGAAAGGAGGTGTTTTAAAAAAGCCCTACGCCCAGTAACTTCTCCCTTCATTGTTTACTCGAAAAAAGTGCTCGTATATGTTTTCATGTGCCGAGAGATCATTTTCAAAATATATTTATAAAAAAATATGCAAGTCTTGGTGATAAAAAATCTACTCCTAATAAATTATTAAAATACATAAAAAATAGAAACAAATTTTATTTATTTTAAAAAAATCTCTCGCAAAGACAGGTTCCTCTTTCTTCTTGAATCAATTATTTCGGGCAATAATGCACCAAAGTAAAATCTGTTAAGTTTATCTGCCATCTTTTTACATATTTCTTCGTCTTTATAAATTTTTTCTATATTTATTCCTTTGGGTGTCCACACGACAAAATAAACTTGTGAAATACCCGTAACAAGCATTTGTCCCTGGACTTGAAAGTAGTAATCATGATTTTTTTTTAGTTTCAATTCTCTGTCAATGTACAAAATTTGTTTTTTTTTTCTAACCGCTTCTTCGGGAGACAAATCTTGCGATTTTGAAGGGCATTTATTTCGACTAATGCCCTCCTATCCTCTAGAACCCTGTCTGGACTATCAGCCAAGTAAGGAAATTGTTTTGAAATAAACAAGCCACACCGTTCAGTTTTTATATTTTTATTTATTTCAAAACATTTGACAGCTTTTTCCTCACTTTGCTGTCCATAGAATGTATAACTATTACCTCTAAATGTACTGTACAACAGAGACTCCACAGTTTTAGCTATTGCTGTAGTCGGTCTAAGTTTGTAAATACATCCAAAATTTGAAGCCGTGACCCTAATTTCTTTTGCCCAAATGTGCCTGTTGCCTAGTGTCTATTTCAATTTGGTCTAAATTCAAAGATAATTTTCTCAAAAAAACCTCTTTTGCTGTCACAAATGTTTCTACATTCATGACAGGATTTTCTAAAATATATTTAAACCATAATCGCAGTCGGGACCAGCATACGTACATTTTTTTAAGACATATTTTTTTTACGAATACTTTGTCTAAGACGAGCTTGTTTCATAGACGAACAATATTTTTTTATTATTAAACTAGGACCGTTTTAATCACTATATATTTACTTATCCGCTCTAAAAAATTGATGACGTCACCTCAAAATTTTGCTGAATAAATAAATCTAAAATGTACAAAATATAATGAGTCTCTTCTTGTAATTTATCGTCCCATTCATTTTTTTTGGATTCGGATGACTCAAAAAACTTAATGAATGCGCAAACTTATTTTATTAATTTAATCATGAACTACAAAACCGAATGCTTTGAAATCTTGGAAATGTTTTAAATGTTTGCCGTATAATCCTATTTAAAATGTACAAAATATGATAAATCTCTTCTTGTAATTTATCATTCCATTCATATTTTTTGGATTCGGATATACAGGGTGACTCAAAAAATTTAATGAATGCGCGAATTTATTTTATTGATTTAATCAGGAACTACAAAACCGAATGCTTTGAAATCTAATGTGAAAAAAAAAAAACATAATAGGCATGCAGTCGTCACGTTTCCGATAGCGAGGGAAGTACTGTTTAAACTCTTTAGACCAATTTTTTTGATTTTCCCATTTCTCCATTTCTCAATTTTTCAATGTTTCAGTTTGGGATTTTTTTCACTGTTTCGATTCTTTAATTTTCCTTCCATTTTTAGGTTTTTCAATATTTCAGCTTTGGAATTTTGCAATATTTCGTTTCTTCAATTTTTCAAATTTTTGATACTGTGTTTTCTCGGTTTTTAAATTTTTCGATATTTTAATTTTTCAGTTTTTAAAGTTTTAGGTTTTTAGATTTCTCACTATCTCGACTTTTCGATTTTTCAGTTCCATGATTTTTCAATTTGTCGAATTTTTAAATTTTAGATTTTTTGTTTTCTTTGATGGTTTGAGTTCTCGATCATTCGATTTTCTGAGTTTTCAGGCTTAGATTTTTTTTGTTGTTCAATTCTTGGATTTTTAAAATATCTGTTTCCTATTTATAAACTTACTGGGATTTCAATGTTTTGATTTTTTGATTGTTCAATTTCTCGATTTTTTGAATTTTTAGTTTTTGATACGATTTTTTTTTCAAAAATTTTCAGTTTTTCAATTTATTAATTTTACGATACTTCAGTTTTGCTCGATTTCGATTTCTCAATTTTTCGACATATTACTATTGAGATTTTTCAATTTATCGATTCTTCGATTTCTCGATTCTTCATACTTTCGGTTTCTCGAATTTCTTCATTTTTCGATTTCTCAATTTTCTGATATTTCAGTTTTACGATTTTTAATTTTTTTTATTTTTCAGTTTTCAATTTTTGGCGTTTCTAAATTTTTCGATTTTTCAATTTTTCGATTAACTGATTTTTTGATTTTCCCATTTCTCTATTTCTCGATTTTTCAATTCTTTCTTCAATTGTGATTTTTCAATTTTTCGATTTCTGAAATTTTCAATGTTTCATTTTTGGATTTTTTCACTTTTCCGATTCTTCAATTTTCTTTCCATTTTTCAGTTTTTCAAGATTTCAGTTTTGAATTTTTTCACTTTTTCGATTTTTCAATTTTCCTTCCATTTTTCAGTTTTTCAGTATTTCAGTTCTGGGATTTTGCAATGTTTCGGTTCTTCAATTTTTCCATTTTTTGATGTTTCAATTTCTGGGTTTTTCAAATTTTAAGTTGTAGATTTTCCGTTAATTTTTTTGTTTTCCTTGATGTTTTGATTTCTCGATTATTCGATTTTTTAAGTTCTCGGTTTAGATTTTTTGGTTTTCCAATTCTTCGATTTTTAAATTATTTAATTTTTGATTGTTCAATTTCTTGATTTATAGATTTTTCAATTTTTCGGTTTACCGATTTTTTTCATTTAAAATGTTTCAATTTTTCTATTATTAACTTTTCGATTTTTCAATTTTGGTGTAATTTGAAAACGGTATTAATAATACATTTAGGAGGATAAACTAATAGACGGGCTTGATAAGCCTTGTTTGCTCTACAGTGTCTAAATTGTGTTTGAATAATATAATAATTATCTGGAATATTAAAATTAATATGTCAAAAGACTAGGAGAAATGATTATTCTGTGCTGAAGGTATGTTGTGAGCCGCCTGTCATAAATTATCATTATTCTGCATTATCGGCTTAGGATGTTTTTATGACCCACGTTCGGTAGTCGTCTATCCCAGCGCGTCAGGTAGATTAAAAGAAGAATTGCTGGTTGCGTTTAAGGCAACAAATGGCGCCCAATTCAAACTTGTCTCTCGTCTAGCGTTCCTCTGCGGAAATAGGGAAATATATTGACAGGTGCATGCGCATCAATAAATTTTACTTCGCTAGTTCATACTTTTTAATTTTTATTATTCTATATTCTATAACTTCTGACATTCTAAAAATACGCTTGCATCATCAAATTATTTATAACATAACCGAAATTCTGAGTAAAAATCGATTTAGCATTTAAAAAATCGATATCGGACGTATTCGCAGTGAATCGATTTGACTCCGATCTTTTAAATCGATCTCCCCACCTCTACATTCTAATTGGCGCTTGGAAATCTCGATGACAGTTCGCGATCGCGTGACCTCATGAAGTCCGCCTGAAAAAGCTGAAAGTTTCACGTTAACACCGAATTTCATTCATTGTTTCAGCGATAGTGAAGTACTCGTGCTGTGTTGTGAAAGTACTACCTGCCCATTGATGATTTCAGTGATTATTTCGCGGTTACTCAACGGGATGTGAGGTCGAGATTATTTGTACTAACTATCTTAACTATGTGGTTCATTAGTGCGCAATAACTCTTCACACGAGTTCTGTGCACATTTGAGTAAAGTGACTTTAACGCTGCGTGAGGGTGGAACACTTACGAAAATTCCATTTGTTCTGTGAAAGATTCAGTAATTTAGTGATTACGTTCGTTTATAGGATTACTCTTTTGAGGGCATTATGGATTACGCACGACAGATATGTAAGTGTAGGATTTTTATTTTGTAACTAACTGTGGCACTGTGGCTTTTTATGTGCGAAAATAAGTTGCAAAGGCAATAATTATCTTGGGGATGGCGGAGGTTTAAAATAATTCTGCCGTTATTAATTTATACTTGATTTAGCTCTTGTGGATGAGGTAAACGACACGAAGTGGCCACAGAACTTCAGTGTAAGAAATGAAACCTACGTTGTTGTAAGGGGGAACGCTAGACGAGAGACAAGTTTGAATTGAGCGCCATTTGTTGCCTTAAACGCAACCAGCAATTCTTCTTTTAATCTACCTGACGCGCTCAGATAGACGCTGACGATACCTGGGTCACAAAACTATCGTAAGCCGATAATGAAGAATAATGATAATTTATGACAGGCTGCACACAACATACATATAGCACAGAATAATCATTTATAATAATAATAATAATAATAATAATAATGTCTTTATTGCCCAACAGTGTAAAATACACCAATTACAGGTACAACTTAAAAGAACAATTGTATGTAAAAAAAGAACTAAATAAAAAGAAAAATAAACTACGAAACGATAGATTAGTGGCTAAACTAATACCTACTAAATTAATACAAAAATTAATGAATACTATTAAATATTACCTACTTTTTCAAAAAAAAAAAATCTTTCAACACATTTTTTAAACGTTGAATATCTCAAATGAAATATGTCAACATCATTACAAACTTCATTATATAAAGATGACATCAGGTATAGCGGCGATCTAACAATCATATTTGTCCTGGGGACATTGTAGGTGAAAGTTGAATGATGTCTGGCATATATTCGTGGGACCAAAAAGTTCAGTTTTTCAAGCATTTGAGGTATATCCAATTGGGAGTGAAGTAATTTATATAATAGAAGTAGAACATTAGTTTGACGCTTTACTAAAACAGGGATAAACTTAAATTCATCTAGGAGAAGATCGTGGTTATATCCTCTTGGGGGATAAACTTTATGAGATTTTAAGAATAAGTATTTTAGGAATTTACGTTGGATGTTTTCAATTATGACATTGTAGGTTTGATATATAGAATACCACACAATAGAAGCATATTCAAGCTTGCTCAAAATAAGTGTTCTGTATAAGGCGACGAGGCAGTCAGTATTATAGAAAGATTTACTATTACGTATAATTAAACCCAGCGTCCGATTACAGGATGAAATAATATTAAAATAATGTTGATCAAATCGAAAAGCCTTATCAAAGTATATACCTAAGTCTTTAACAGTGTTATATCGCGGGAGTATGCTTTGATCTATTTCATAATCATAAGTAATAATGTTGTTTTTTCGAGTAAATGAAATAATTTTGCATTTAGGAAGGCTCAATTTAAATTTATTGCTGATGCACCACTCATAGAGCCTGGTTAAGTTTTTTTGAAGAAAGATAGCATCTGCTAATGAGTTAATATTATGAAATATTTTCGCGTCATCTGCAAATAACAAAATTGAACAGTGTATGCTGGAAGGTAGATCATTTATGTATAAATTAAAGAGAAGTGGCCCTAATATAGATCCTTGAGGAACTCCTGAGCTAGCAATAAAAGAATAAGATACAAAGTTGTTATACTGCACAAATTGAGTACGGAGAGTAAGATAGGATCGAAAAAGGTTTAATAATTTACAAGTGAAACCAAAATTTACAAGTTTTTTAAGAAGAATATTGTGGTCAATACGATCAAATGCCTTTGTAAAATCCGTATAGATGACATCGACTTGTGATTGATTTTCCAAACTTTCAGATACAAATTGTGAGAACATTATGAGGTTAGTTGTTGTTGATCTATAATTTAAAAAACCATGCTGATACTTTGATATATAATTTTTCACTTCGGGGTAGATATGGGAATATAGGATTAATTCAAAAATTTTAGCAAAATTAGAAAGCAGGGAGATTGGTCTATAATTTTCAATTTTAGATGCATCACCGGACTTTAAGACAGGACAGATCTTAGATTCTTTCCATTTATTAGGAAAAACTCCTGTTTCAAGGGATTTATTAAAAATTAGTAGGAGTGGCTTAGCAATTTGAAACTTACAGTCCTTAATTATGAAACTTGGAATCTGATCTGAACCTGATGTCATACCTGGTTTCAATCTTGTGATGGCTTTTATTATATCATCTTCCGTGATCTTAAATATATTTACAACACATGAGGTAGAATTTACAGTATCAGCTAAATAATATTCATCAAGCGGATCAGATTCAGTATAGGTGGATCTAAAGAAATCACTAAAGGCATTTACTATTTCCATAGGATTTTCAAACTTGTTTATACCAAATGACATTTGGCCTGGAATTCTAGTTTTACCTTTTTTAGCATTAATGTAACCCCAGAATTGCTTAGGATCATGATGTATGTTAATTTGAATGTTGTTAATATACAATTTATAAGCAGTATTTATTTGCTTCTTTAAAAGGGACCTAATTTCTTTAAATTTCAGTAAATAAGAATGTAGACCTGAAGCTCTGTATTTCTTAAGGTATCGGAATTTAAATTTAATATTATTTATTATTTCCCTATTGAACCATGGCGGGTAATGCCGCTTTTTTGACCGAAAGACAGGTACATGTTTACGGAATAAATTGAACAGGATATTATAAAAACAATCAACCATCAGATCTACAGAAGAAAGAGTTGATAATAATGACCAATCAGTTAATAGGATATCATTGTAAAGAGAGATGAAGTCAGCTTTACGAAAGTTAAAGGCACTTATATTATGGTTATCATTACCATGGCGTGGAAAATTAATCGGTTTATCAACTGAGAAGGTGCAAACTAAAGATAGTGCTGGGTGATACTTGTCTTCTATTACCATTGGATTATCAAAGTGGCTAACTTCCCATTGAATATTCGAAAATGCTAAATCTAACAATTTATTATTAGAATTGAAAATATTATTTATTTGATTTAAATTTAAAAAATGTGCAAATGTCTGTAGACGAAGAATTGTTTTATTAGGGATGATGTCATTAAAATTTGGAATATTGAAGTCACCTATTAGAATTATGTTATTAAGACTCACTAACTCTTCCTTAAAGAAATCACAAACAGCATTTAAACCGTCAAAAGACGGAGTACAAGGAAAATATATTACAAAAACCGAGAGAGATTGAAAACCAAGTTTTAATTTACATCCAACAAGATCTATAGATGGATTATTAGTTTGAAAAGCTTGAGTATCGATTTTTTCAACTGAAATGTTACCTTTGACAGCTAATAATACACCACCACCACGAGTTACGTTATTTGTTATCAAATTTCGATCAGACCTGAACACATTGTAAACATCTGTTAAGATAAATTCAGAATTATTTATAGAGTCAATTAACCACGTTTCCGTTAAACAAATTATATCAAAATCAGAATCACTTGAAGAATTTATTTATACGGGAAATATTAATTTTAATATTCTAGATAATTATTATATTCAAACGCAATTTGGACACAAGGATTATCAAGCCCGTCTATTAATTTATTCGCCTAAATGTATTATTAATACTGGTTTTGAATTTTGATGAATAATTTTAAACTTAGGTGGATATAAGTTATATTTGTGTTGATTATGAATATACAGGCTGATTTAAAAACGTTTGGCAAAAATCCTACAGCGTACTATACAAGTCAGAAAATATAAACAGGGTTATGATCATTGGTTATCTATTTTATTTGTATATAGATAAAAACACATTTAGGCACAAAATGTCTGTATCTCGATGAAAAATACATGCCATGTTGGTGATGGTGGTTTCGTACACAAAAATACATATAAAAGGCTCACTCGTAATGTTCTGTGACTAAAACTAAGCCAATCATCTGTTTACCAAAACTATATTTTAAATGTACTGTACCATCATTTTCTATATTGTAACCTTCAGTTCTCTCTATCTTTAAATATAATCCTGAAGGGTAATAATCCACCACTCCCCGAATTTTACAATAAACACCTTGTGGAGGGGGTGTTTAGGCAGCGAAAGCTAAATTCTTACACCAAGAAAAGATAATTTAGGCTAAACACATTTGAAATATTTATTTTAAACGATTCATTAAAAAAAATAAGAAAAACGTGTTATCAGTTGTTTTATTGGCCAAAGTTTCAAGAAGTGTCTATTTTTTTCTATCTAGTAGGTATCTAAAAATTAAAACAAAAATCTATCAAAGTGCTTCGTTTTTGTCAGTTTTTGCTGGTTTAATAAAATGAAGAATAATTTTTGGCTGTATGTAAGCCGGTAATTTGTGCCTTTTAGACAAATATGTTTTTTGTTTGTCCATACTTCTATCAAAGTCGCATAATAATGGCTCGTTTAACATAAAAATAATTTATTGCCAAAAGGTCAAATGGGACTAAAATTCACAATTTAATCTTCAAAAAATTGAACGTAAAGATCATATTATTGGCAATTACGTATCAGAATTAACATCTTTTTGTACTGAATAATCTGTAAAAAAAAGTGGAGGTTGTAGAACAAAATCTTGTCCCACTGTTGATGAATAATGGATTTTTTGATGAAATTTTGTTTCGAAATGAAAGGATGGCAGATAATGTTACCAACAACTTATCGCAAGGTTATAATTCTGTAATCAGTAAGTTTATGGCGGCAAAGGGGTGAATTTCTCTTTAAAGGGTGGCTATACGACCAAGTGTACGGTGCAGTCTTATTGTAAAATTCTGAAAAAGGTACTGTAACCTCATTTGACATACACGTGTTAAAACTTTTATTACTTATGGGGCTTAAGCCAAAGCACCCTTATAAGTCAAACTGTGTAGCTGTGAACTGAGTTGAGTAATACAATCGCCTGTTTGACTTTTAAGGGTGGTTTGGCTTAAGCCGCTTAAGTCATAAAAGTTTTAACAGGTGTATGTCAAATGAGGTTACTTTATGTATCATAAACAATCCGAAAAAAATTAACAAAAAACGACCCTGGTTTAATAACAAAAAAGAATTTTTTTCGTGTATGAAACAAGCTCGTTTTAGATAAAGTATTCATAAAAAAATTGTCATAAAAAATGTACGTATAACAGTCATACATACTATGGACAACAAAGTGAGGAAAAAGCTGTCAAGTGTTTTGAAATAAATAAAAGTATAATAAACACTGAACGGTGTGGCTTGTTTATTTCAAAACAATTTCCTTACTTGGCTGCTAGTCCAGACAGGGTTCTAGAGGATAGGAGTGCATTAGTCGAAATTAAATGCCCTTCAAAATCGCAAGATTTGTCTCCCAAAGAAGCGGTTAGAACAAAAATAATCAAATTTTGTACACTGACAGATAGAGATTTAAAACTAAAAAAAAATCATGATTACTACTTTCAAGTCCAGGTAGAAATGCTTGTTACGGGTATTTCGCAAGTTTATTTTGTTGTGTGAACACCCAAAGGAATAAATATTAAAAAAAAAAATACAAAGACGAAGAAATATCTAAAAAGATGGTAGATAAACTTGTCAGATTTTACTTTGGCTCATTATGGCCCGAAATAATTGATTCAAGAAGAAAGAAGAACCTGCTTTTGCGACAGATTTTTTTTAATAAATAAGATTTGTTTCTATATTTTTATGTACTTTGATAATTTATTAGGAGTACATTTTTTATCACCAAGACTTGCATATTTTTATTATAAATATATTTCGAAAATGATCTCTCTGCAAATGAAAACATATACGAGCAGCTTTTGGAAAACGATTTTTCAACGCGTGTTAAACAGAAGCTGTATTTTATATATTTTCTATTATTATTATATAGTTTTGGAAATTTCTTTCTACCCTATAAAATTTTATTGGCAATAACGAACCGGACAATAGCAAGAGATATTTATAACTTAAAGTTGTCGCGTGACGGTAATCCCCAGATGTTAGAAAGCAGAATAATTCAGGTCCGGACAGGGACCATCGTTACTCACAAACGAAAATGACCATTATTTAATGAGTACAACCACCTGCTAAATGTTCTCTGACAAATTCGGATGCACTGGTGTGGGCCATAAATATTTCTTACCATTGTACCACTGTCCGTCTCGTTTTGTCAATAAAATGTTATAGGGTAGAATGAAATTTCCCAAACTGTAAATATGTTTATTAGTTTTATTAATTAGCAAAGCAAAATATACATTAATGAATCTTTTAAAATAAATATTTCAAATGTCTTTCGTCTAAATTATTTTTTCTTGGTGTAAGAATTTGGCTTTCGCTGCTAAATACCCTCTTCACAAGGTGTTATTGTAACATTCAACAACCGTGGATTATGGTTAATGGTATCAGATTTATTACCCTTCAGGATTATATTTAAAGATGGATAATACTGAAGGTTACACAATATAGAATATGATGGTACATTACATTTAAAATATGGGAGCTTTGGTAAACAGATTATTGGCTTGGTATTAGTCACATAACGTACCTACTAGTCGACCTTTTATCTGTATTTTTTGTATGGAACCACCATCACCAACATGAAATGTCAAAATTACTATTACAATAATTAAACTGCCAACTACTAAAGAAACGTAAAATAAAAAAGCTGTATCTGTTTCTGCGGTATGTATTTTTTATCTAGATGATGCAGATATTTTGTGCTTAATTTTGATTTTATCTATATATAGATAATAATAGATAACCTGTATATTCATAATCCGCACAAACATAATTAGTATCCATCTAAGTTTAAAATTATTCATCAAAATTAAAAACCCTAATACCGTTTCGTTCTGTATATTACCGATCGTATCAAATCCTTCTTTTATTATCTAAATAACAAGAAAACGGTATTAATAATACATTTAGGCGAATAAATTAATAGACGGGCTTGATAAGACTTGTGTCCAAATGTGTTTGAATATAATTTATCGCGAATATTAAAATTAATATTTCAAAAGGATACGGGAAATGATTATTCTGTGCTGAATGTACGTTGTGGCAGCCTGTCATAAATTATCATTATTCTTTATTGTCGGCTTACGATGTTTTTATGGTCCATGTCCCGTCATAGTGTATCTCAGCGCGTCAGGTGGATTTAAAGAAGAATTGCTGGTTGCGTTTAAGGCAACGAATGGCGCCCAATTCAAACTTGTCTGTCGTCTAGCGTTCCCCTTTAAAACAAGCCAACATAAAAAATAATGCGTAGAGAAAAGGTTTGGAACAAAAATAAATTTAAATATTTAAGGCAACCCTCGTTGCAGTTACTCTTTTTTAACAATGCCCCTTTTTTGCAGTGTGCTTAATGACCGTCGGTTTAAGTTTGGTCTATGGTCGACAACAATATTTCCGAGTACAACCTCGGGATGTTCAAGTGCAAGAAGGTGGTGAGGCGATGCTGGAATGCGAGGTGGCTAATTTGGCGGGTCAAGTACAATGGACGAAAAATGGATTCGTCTTAGGTAGGAATTTTTATTTTGTGGAAGATATCATAAGCATAATCACAAGCAGATGCAAAATGTCACGAATTTTACATAACAAAAATTCGTCACATACGCAAAAAAAATCACTTTCACTGAATGTTTTTAAGTTTTAAAAACGTACCGACTTTCCAAGAAAAGCGATTTTTGCAACTCATAAACAGATCAAGTGCCGGAGGCAAAAGCCAGAAGAAACTTTTTTTCATAAACTGAGACCGAACCACTTTATGAATTTGCTTGGTAGTATAAACCTAAATTAGATTTGTCAGCGTTGTCATATGACTTGCTCTGAGCAAAGGTGTGCTATTGAGTACGTTTACAGCGCTAAGCTTATAATGGACTGACCCATACCCTCACCCAAATAAAACTTACGTAGTCCTTTTTAGTCTGCATTTGCATCAGCAACTCAAGACAACCGGACGTGGGCAAGTGTTTCAGGAGTTATTGAGCACATGCATTTCTAATTCTGGTTTTTAAATCTTCACAATTACGAATCGGACTTTGGTAAACTTGTTCTTTTACAACCCCCTGAGGAAGAAATCTAACGGTGTTAAGTAGGGACTACGAGGGGACCATGCATTCACACTGCCTCTGTCAATCCACTTATTTGCAAACGTCTCATCAAGATAGTCCCTAACGACTCTGTGATAATAAGGTGGTGCCCCACCCTGCTGAAACCACGGCTCTTTTCGGAAGTTGAGAGGAACATTTTCTAATAACCTCGGAAAATCATTTTCCAAAAATTATCGATACCTGTGTCCTGTTAAGTTGCCTTCAAAGTATGGGCCAATTACGTAATCTGCAATAATCCCAACCCACACATTTATGAAATAAACATTTTGAAAATGAACAGTTCTGATCCAGTGTGGGTTTTGAATAAAAAATTGTTGTCCAACTCTAGTTGATGTTGCATAAGATTGCAAATTTGTATTCTTCCTGGAAAGTCTTCTTATTTTTGATCTTGTACTAATGTCACATGGTAAGGGTGGAACTTATTCGCTCTCAAAATTTTTGAATCGGAAGATTGAGATATTCCTACCTGTCGTGCTATAAATCTTTGGCCCACATGCGGGTCATTGTCTGCGGCTTCAATTATACCAATTTTATTTTCGACACCAGTAGCGGTAAGTCCTTTATTTATGGTTTCTTTCGGTCAATTTTGTCTTAACGTGTTTTCTAAACATCTGAAGATTTGGTCGGATGGATGATAGATGTCGCCTGTCGGGATATCTTCTTTCGTGGAGATTTGCTGTTGCAACGGCATTTTTTTCGCATTTTCCAAAAATCAAGATCATACCAACTTTTTCATCATTCGTGCATTTAACCCTTATGAAATTAATATTATTGATCGCAAAATACGACACAGTACAGCCAATTACAAAAACGTTTTTTGATAACGTGCCATCAACAAAATTTGTCTTCTTTTATGATGGTCATATAAGCTTATAGCTCTTGGGCGACTTTACATACCATGGTATCTGTTGGAGATTTTACGCGTCAACACTTCTCTCGTGGACAGATTCACCCTAACTTGCCACCTTCTCTTATCAACACCTTAACACCCAACTCTTTGCTCTTATCACACAACCCGATTCCGGCCATCACAACACACCTGGGCCTTCACGCCCCATCGGTTAAAGTCTATTTCAGAACTCCGTTCGCTTAAGTCATAAACTGCTCCAAATTTAGACAGATTTCAGGGTTTCTCAACGGTCGGTCGCTTGAGAGATGATAATTCTCAAAAATTACTGCAACAATAGAGCAAACGATTCGTTTTATTTTCTTAATTGTAAATAATAAAGAAATAGGTTACCTTTAAAAAAAATTGGTATTTCAGTTTCTCTTGTACATATAAATGCAGTGTTTCGACATTTTTAACGTCACTGCTTTAAGCATTGTGTAAATTGCTATATCATACAACCATACTGAAAGTGCACTATAGTTTTCTTGCTTCAACTCATTTGCTATATACTGAAAGACAAGGACACCCTTAAATTCAACGCTTACCGGCGAAAAGAAGGGGACAGCTTGTTCTTTAACAAAAGAAGTCCGGTGGTAAAAGCCTACTTACTGTGTGATAATTGTTGATTTACAATAACCCCGGTTTATGGCTTAGACGAACGGAGTTCTGAAATAGACTAGATTTTTACTAACTGCCCTCAAAATTTACCCTGGGCGTCTGAGAGATCTGTCTTAAGTGGGGGTTAATAATTAACACTGATTGGTTTTGTCGCCTTTAAGACCTCCACTAAAAATTCCGCTTACACTAATTAGGGACGAATCCTACAACGTTAATTAAATCATGTTCTGTTTGTCCACAGGGTCCTCGTCGGTTATTCCGGGTTTGCCTCGACACTCTGTGATCGTTGACCGTCGTCACGGAATATTTAACTTGAGGGTGAGGAATGCTTCGATAGAGGACGACGCCGAATACGAGTGCCAAGTGGGACCGGCAAGGCCTCATAAGGCAATTCGGGCAAGAGCTAGGCTCAACGTCATCTGTAAGTACCTCAATCAAGTTTGATTAAGGTTATTTCATACGTTCTCGAACGCAGTCCTGTTTTTAATTTAGTAAGCGACCATACAGCGGCTAGGGGTAACGTTTTGTTGCGTAGTGACAATATGGACGGGATCTCGGAGATGCTGTACCACTGATGCAAATGTTCGCGCACACACTCTGCATTGGAAAACTCTACCATACACCGATTTCAACGACCGCTCGATAATCACTGGCCCTTTTCGTGTTTTTCACGTTGCGATTAAAAAAGTGCCTGATAAAGTTACTTTTTTGGTTCTTACTCCGAGTCCCCTGCCCATTCATTGCAGTAATTATGTAGGTCACGAAACATTACCAGCGGCGCGTATAACAATTTACGTTTAATTTCAAATAATTTTTTAGACACTGCTACCACTTAGGACCGTGAATTTTTGCCAATGACATAATCATGTTGTGACCTATTCCCCTTTTTTTTTGCATGTATTTCGCAGTCAGCCTGTATGTGTATATGTCTTCTTTATATTCCTCCCTCGTGTAGTACAGAGAATTACAGCATCCTTTTCGACTCACTAATGTCTTTACAATGTTTATACAACTTGGATTTAGGCGACTTTAACATGCCGGAATATCGGAATTGGGCTTTAACAAATTCTAGTTCTCCACTTTGCACATGTTTCAATAATTTTGTGAATTTCTTCAATTTAACTCAATACAATCATATTAATAATAGCCTAGACAGAATATTAGCTTTGGTTTTATGTAATAAAAATGCGAAGTTAGTAGAGCGCTAGATATCCTCAACTCTGAAGACTATTACCATCCTGCTCTTGAAATTTGTCTTCAGCATTTCACATCTCCTTATATCAAATTTCCAGTTTCCAATTCATCAGAATATAATTTCAAGAAAGCTAACTTCCAGGACCTGTATTCAGCAATAGCCGATGCCAGTTTGGATTTCCTTAATGAAATTTAATATGTGGATGAATTAATATCTGCATTTATGCCAAATTAAATTATATTTTTGACCAATGCGTTCCCAAAAAATCATCCCCTCTTGGATCACTTCCATCTTGGTTTAATAAATATATAATTAAACTTATAAAACAAAAACATGCGCCATGGTTGAAATTTAAAAAATCGAGAGCACAAGAAGATTATCATACTTTTAAAACTCTAAGATCCAGGCTTAAAAAGAGAAGAAGAAGAAGTTGTTTATACAAAAGTCTAAAATCAATGGGTTTCAAGTATAAATTTGAAAATAATCGGAAGATACTTACAGAAAAACCATATGTAATTGCCAAACGTTTAAAATTTCTAAAAAATTATCTCAAATATAAGCAGGATTACCCCGATGTTAAATTCATACTCTTGGTTGAAACATGGATATATAAACACGGTTCACAACTTAAGACTTGGATCAGTGACAATATGCCCAAAAAATACAAAGTTCCCAAATTTTAAGGCACGCGGTCACTGTGTTGCTCGCAGGTTGTTCAGAAGGCTTCATTAACGGATGTAACTTACTTTTGCATTCTTCAAACAATGACAGGGACTATCATAAGGCTATGAATGAATTTTTATTCAAACAATGGGTAGTAGAACAGCTTGTACCAAGTTTGAGGTCCAATTTAGCAATAATTCAAAAATAGTAGTCATACTAGATAATACTAGTTATCATTCGACCAAACTAGAAAATCCACCTACAAAATCTTCAAAGAAAGCTATTCTCCAAGATCACCTGGCCAAATATGATATCACTTTTGATCCAAAATTGACGCAGAAACAGTTATGAGCCTTAGTTGAGCCAACCATTGCAAATGCCCCGATCAAATATGAAATCGATAGGTACATTACTGGCACAAAAAGGCATTGATGTGTTGCTATTACCATTTTACCATTGCCAGTACAACTCAATTGACTTGGCATGGTCCCATTGTAAAGGATTTTACAATTTTTCCATGAGAATTCCAATGGCAAGGATCGTGTTACACACTTGTGGATTGAAGCTTTGGATCATTTTATGCCACAAATGTGGCACAATAGCATTCACCACTGTGAAAAACTAATACAAGCAGACTGGCGTAAGGAAATGGGCATTTTAAGCCTATTTGTAAAAGTTTTTTCTTATCCTTTCAACGCGTCCTGTCAAACACTCCCATCTACAACGTTGCCGGTAGTTTCCGATATTATTGTGTCAAAAATTTGCGAAGTTGATGACTTTTTAATTAAAAAATAGACTTTACCTATTAGATGCACGAATGATTGCCTTATTCTACAACAGGATATCGGCAAGATTTACGACAGAAGTTCTGAAAATAACCTTATTCTCATATATGTAAAAGTACTATATTGCTAACTCTTCAGAAGTAATATAGAAACGGTGTCCACGGACAAAAAGAGACGGAAGATATTGTTTTCTATCTATAAGAGTACCGAGGGTATGTATGTACACAAAATAGAAGCGAAAGTACGAAATGTAAAAACGCATCCAGTCACGCTAGCGACTACAGATCAAGCAAGTATGCGGAGTACTGTTTGGTACCACAGAGAGACAGAGAGGTCCAATATATTGCTCTGGCGTTGTGTTTTCGGACTCTTTTGAGGCCAGTTAGCAATATAGTAGTATTAGATATATGCTTATTCTTAGTAAAGATAAATGTTGTGTAGTGTCATTTACTAAAAAAGTCATTAATAATATTAGGTACAATTACGTAATTCATAATCAAGTCATAAACATATCCAATACATTCAAAGACCTTTGTGCTATCTTTGACACTAAACTTTCCTTTAAATGTCACAGTGAAGCAATTACTTCAATAGCGTATAAAACGCTAGGCTTTGTTTTACGCAACTTTAAATATTTTAATAATCCAACAATGCTCCTTGTCTTACATAAAACACTGGTAAGAACTAAACTTGAATATGTATATATATAATTTTGTATCATCTCCTATTTATAAAATCCATATAGATGCACTTGGAAAAATTCAAAGACATTTCACCAAAAACTTTTTATTTATAGTTAAAAGGGAAGATCCTCCTCGAGGGTATTCTCAAAATGTTATCTTAGAAAGCGTTCAACTTACAACTCTGGATAGTAGGCGCAGATATTTTTTCGTTAAATTTCTGTATCAATTATTATTAAACTATTGTATTGATTGTCCTGAACTGCTAGCAAATTTCTATTTTCGGGTACCAAGATTCAATTCTCCAAAACACTGTTTTTGCATTGTGATGCACCGAAAACAAATATTCTGATAATGTCACCATTGCACCAAATCATGAACATTTATTCAGCCACAGATTTTGACATCTTCTGCATGAACACACGCAATTTCTTCTCAGTTCTCAGTTACGACATCTAATAAACACTACTTTCTAATATGGAACCAGTAGTATCCTTCTATCTATGTATTTAGAACAATTAAGATGCTCCTTCTTATGTTGGCTTATAATTGGACTTAGATCTGTTAGCCCACCTATCCACAATAATAATAATATGGAGTAGTCTTAATAAAATTGATGTCGGATTTCTAAAGCGGGAAGGTTGAATTTATCGCAATGTCAACAATATATTTATTCAGATTTCCTTCTATAAAAAAATTTACAATTCACTCTTTTCAGCGCCGCCCTCATCCGTTGAAATTTTAGACCACCGGCATTTTTCAAAGATCGAAGTAAAAGAAAATGAAGAGTTCCATCTCGAATGCAGAGTGCGAAATGCAAAACCCGCAGCAAAAATTGTCTGGTACAGAGGAATCGTAGAATTAAACATACGTAAGCACTTTAAATATTTGCTCGACTTAGGATGACAAACTTTTTCACTGCAGCCAATCGCGATGATCAAATAATTGAAGTTCCCGGGAAAAACGGGGACAAAAGATTTACCAGATACGACACGCATTCTCGCATATCGTTGAAGCCAACAGCTCAAGATGATTATGCCAGATACACGTGCGAAGCGAGGCACGAAGCATTATCTTCCGACATACATATGAAAACAACAGTGCAGCTTAGCGTATTTTGTAAGTAACTTTACTCTTTATCGTTTAACACACTCTGACTCCGAATGTACTCAGATCCGCCTGGTTTGCCATATATTGAGGGGTATACGGAAGGGAAGACTATCCGACGAGGCCAAACCGTGGAGTTGGCGTGTCGTAGTAGAGGAGGCAATCCTCCAGCCCAATTAATCTGGTACAAGAACGGCAAACAAATCCAAAAGGCGTACAAAACGGCCGCAAGAGTTTCACAAAACGTTTACATCTTCACAGCGGGCGCCAGCGACAACAAGGCAAGATACAAGTGCGAATCTAGCAACATCATGTCCAAATCTCCGTTGAAAGCAGAAGTCGACATGACCGTTTTATGTAATTAACTCCGATTATTGTCGTAACGTTCCAGTACTATTTCGTTTTTTTTTTAGTTTCTCCAGCACGTGTCACCATATCAGGTAAAACCGAGGCCAAAATTGGCGATCTAGTTACCTTGACTTGCACAACCGCAAACTCGAATCCACCTGCAGAAATGAAGTGGATGGTGGCCGGCAGACAGATTAGAAATGCCACCTCCAGAACTCTTGTTTCTCCAGAAGGAGGCTGGATTACAACGTCCAACATCACAGCCGTTGTTGAGCCTAACAGGACAAGTTTAGTTGTAACTTGTCACGGATTGAACATGCAGTTAAGAGAAAATGTAGTCTCTACGCATACTATCAACGTTTTATGTAAGTCTTCTTCGTCGTCTTGGACGTCTTATAATGTATTCTCTTATAGATCCACCAAATCCGCCTTTTATTCATGGATATAGATATACGGAGAGGTCGTATATACCGTCGGGGACCATGCAAAAGATCTCGTGTACATCATATGGAGGAAACCCTTTGGCCACTCTGACGTGGTATAAAAACGACAAGAAGATCAATTCAATTATAAAAACGACTGACAAATCGGTAACGGCGGAAATAACGATCGTAACAAATGTTACTGACAATAAAGCCAAATACAGATGTGAAGCGGCGAATTCAGCAATCGATATTCCATTATTTGAAGACATCACTATGAACGTGTATTGTAAGCGATTCATCATGGTAGATTATTTTCTAGTTTCGTCTAAACCTGTCTTTGTAGTTCCTCCCGACTATGTGACAATTCGGAAAGATCCTGTAGAATTAAAACCAAACGAGCAAGCAACGTTAACGTGCGACTCGGGTTCAAGTAATCCCCCAGCTAAAATATTATGGTGGAGGGACGGCATCCTCGTACAAGGTTTGTACAACACGACGAAAGCAGGTCTTCATGGAGGCACCGTGTCCACAATCGAACTAAAACTCAATATCACCGAACAACTTAACGGAATTGTTTACACGTGTCAAGCTACTAATGAAGCCTTACGACGTTCCGCTCACGACACGATCACTCTCCAAGTTTTATGTGAGGATAAACTCTTGGCGCTAATATGACATCTCTTAATCCTTAATCCTACACTTTTAGACAAACCCGTTTTCGATAAAGATAACGAAGAAGCGGTCACAGGAGTAGAAGGCGAACCACTGATCGTCTCGCTGAAAGCGGATGGCAGTCCGCAAAATATCGCATACACTTGGACCAAAGACGGCCTACCGATTATACAATCGTCAACTGGTTCTGGTGTGGAACGAATCTTCTCTGACGGTCCTGTTTTAAATATAACAAGATTAAGCAGACACGACGCTGGCACGTACACCTGCGAAGCGATAAATTCGCAGGGTAGTTCGGTCATTCAAATTAACATTACTGTCCAATGTATGTTCAATTGCTATCCAACCATGTCACTCAGTTTTACAGTAAATCAAATTGCAGATGCGGCGACGATCGTTGCCACAAGCGAGAGTGTGATAGTGAATCCGAATGAAACTGCCATACTCTGGTGTACAGCGGATGGCAATCCGTTGTCTGATGGTACGATTACGTGGAAAAGAGACGATTTTCCGGATTTGGATTCCCGCACTTCAGTCATGTATCATAAAACAGGAACGTCGTATTTGAGGATAACTCATGTCACAAGGAACGATTTAGGAAATTTCCAGTGCACTGTCAACAACGGAGTTGGGAATGTTACAACGAAAGATGTGATGCTCATAGTGAAACGTAAGTAATCGAATTCGCAAATCGGTTTTTAATTCTAACGAGTTACAAACACAGATAAACCCGAAATCGACGAACATCCTGCTCTGCTGAAATTTGCAAGCGATGAGGGCGACACGGGGAAAGTTATTTGCAGGAGTCAGGCCTCTCCTCTAGCTAGATACTCTTGGGCTCGATCAGGGTGGCCAATTACTGCCAACACTACAGGAAAATACTACTCTACTTTTAGACAGGTGAGCTTGGAATAATCTCGATAGAGTGGCAGATTTACACAAAAGCTTTGTGCTTTTCTTTTTCTTCATTCTTCAACGTCTTTGTTTTAATTTTCAGATCGATGCTTTAACGTCTGAATCCGTCCTGTACATTACTCACGTAACTTCATCCGATTACGGTAACTACGAATGCGTTGCGAGAAACGAACTAGGCTTCTCTACAATTTCACCGAGACTTGAAGTAACTTCTGCTCCAGATACGCCGACGCTTCTAACAATATTAAATGTGACTGACGATACCGTCACACTGGGATGGACACCTGGTTTTGACGGTGGCCTGAAAGCCTCATATCTGATTAGATACAGGCGAGTAAATGATGATGGCTATAAATATGTGGACGTAGTGCCTCATAATGCGATTATATTTACAATACGTAATTTGGAAGTTAACACACAATACGTGTTTTCCATTATGGCGATGAATAAAGTGGGAAACAGCAAGTTTATTACTGATCTGTTGTCGGCGAACACATCAAGTGAGTTTTTCTTTTGTTCTCTCGTTTCGCGTATTTTGCTTATTACAATGTTCGCATTTGCACTAACACGTTCTTTGTTTTTTACATGCAATTCTTTATTAACGAACTAACTGTAGACAAATCACCTCCGTCTAATTCGCCACCCAGCATAGATGAGAAAAACTTGAAAAATTTTCCCGATTTCCCTATAATAGTGGGCACTATTCTGGGCACCTTACTAATACTAATGTACGTCTTGCTAATTAGTTGCTTACACAGAAGATCCAAGAAACGTATTCCAGGTAATTAATACGTTTTATTTTCTTTTGTCTAATGTACAACGACCATATCGATAAGATTGTTCCGCCAGATTTGTTGGATAAACAGGATTTACCGAGAATTGTTATTATTAGTGTTTCCGTTATTGGTATTTTCTTTTTAATTACCAACATCGTATTAGTTGCCGGTTGCATTCTTAAACGAAGAGCTAAAAGAATCCGAGGTTCGTTTTCACATTTGATATTTTATTTACTCGCGCATTTTATTATTTATCGCAGTAGTTTATATACTTGTTTCATTTTTTTTTTCAGAACAAAATAATCAAACTCGTACATCGGCTACCATCGAAATCTGTGCTCCGAATAGCCACAACGATACCGTCACAGGTGAAACATCCTCATTTAATGAGAAAATTGAAACTTACACTAACGAAGAAAGTAACAACGATTGCGTGGTAACTATTTTTGAAGGAAGTAACAACGATTGCGTGGTAAGTTTTTTTTTAATAAATACTTTAGCACTTTTCATTTTTCACGACATGATCAGTACTAATTCATATCAAATTTTCTGCTTTCTTAGATTAAACAACTTACTTGTGATTGTGAATAGACCCTGTGTATGTGAAAATGATGAGAACTCTTAAAGATTTATAGTTTCGGTAATTAAAAAATTAACCCTTTCTATTTTTGTAAAACTTTAAAATAAATGTTCGCAAAATAATATAATTACTTTCATGATCAGAGACAACAAGATGTGAATAAGCATTCAGATAGTCTTTTTATTTGACAAAGCAGCTACATCTGTATGATCGTAAATAAATAAATTATTATAAATAGTGTTGCCTTAAAACTATAATATGTATTATGACGAAGAAGATTTTTCAAACCGCCATCAATTTTTTACACAAGCGTTTTTTTTTTTCATTTTATATCAATAAGTTTTTAATTAAATAAGAATTTTTATCAGAATAGGTTAGTCCTAATCTTATAACTGTGTGAAAAATTCATTGTTTTCTGAATGCAGGAACACAATTTAGAGCAGCTTAGGTAATGAAATTCGAAGGAAACTCTAGGGTATAAAAAATCATTTCAGAACAATACTCTCCGATTGCTTCATCCAAAACTTATTTTTTATGAATTTTATGTTGCATACTTTTAAAATGGTTTGTCTGTTCACTTAACATTAATATATGTCGTCAAAACTTTAAAAATGATCTAATGTAATGACTTTTTATAACATTGTAAAGTATGTCTACAGTAAACCATTGACAGCTAACAACGCGGAAATATCACTTATTTATGCACAACAGTGTGAATGAATAAACACATGCGTTTTCACTGTGTTTTCTTCCATCAAACAAGCAACGCCAACTCGATGACTTTTTCAATTGAACATCCATTACTACAGAACAATAGTGTCACTGCTAAGAACGTGTGTATATGAATAATATTTATTAAAATGTTGGTTTTGAATTCGAAAATTATATAAAAAAATTGGTCTAAAGACAGTACTTTTCTTGTTGTGGCTATTATGTTTTTTTCGCGCTACATTTTTAAATAAATTGAGGATTAATTTTTTCCATTTTGTCATTATTTGGCATTGACATCTTTGTCATTTTTTTCTGTGATTGCTATGATTACGGTTTAAAAGAAAAATTAAATTCCACGAAGTCGTCTCTGGGGCGTATGATATGTTGCCTATGCAAAAATTGTCAGGTGTGAACAAATAAAGTGGGATGATAAAATTAACAACCTGTTTAGTACTTGTAATTTAAGACAAATAGCCATGACACAGATATCAACCTGTAGACGTGACGGTGAAACACAAATTAAACTAAATCATGGTTTCTACGAATTGCAATAACTGGATGACATATTTTGCACATATTGGGTAGAATTTATTCCCCAAAATTTTGAGATAATGTCATCGATTTTTTGGGGAAATAAACAGATTTATTTGGAGTAACACTTTATCATGCTTACAATGACTATGAAACGTCTTATATTTTGGTAAAATCAATGCTGAATTCAAGCCATTTTCATTATGCAGCATTTCTAAAAACGTAATCTTCTGGATATAAAAGCAAACAGTCAAAAACACTCACAGCAACAGAAGTAATAGTATTTAACATTACTAGCATGGTAAAAGGGTTTTTACTGGCGGACAGAAGGATATGTCCCCTTCTGGAGCCAGTAAAAACCCTTTTACTGTGCGTGTATTGTTCAATATTATATCTGTTTTTCACTTGTAAATAACTATTATAAATTATTAAAAACTCTAGAAGGTCCAATATTTGAAGAAACATCGTATGAGCTTTAGACGTATTGCCTTGGAAACGCACGTCAGCATAGCACTTGTCATAGCATTTACTGCGTTGTCTAGTTCTGTCATTTAGATTTTTCGATTTATCGTTTTCGATGTGTTGAAATGAGTGTGGCGCAAGCTATATTACTGAGGAAGCAGCAATTGTAAGTGAAAATTTACCTGAATCAATTTTGGCCGTCATTTCCACTTATAATTGTTTAAAATGTTTAAAAAACATGGCAGTATGAGCACGAGCAGGGCTGTAAAAATTTTACTGGCTAGCCAGTAAAATTTTTACAGGCTATAACCAGTTAAGTGACATTTTCATGTTGAATACAGTGACTTGGTAAATTGATGTTTACAAGTGAGAAACAAGTAAACAAGTTTATAAAAGAAGCTCTTGACATAATTCATTTATTTACAATATTTTATTTTCTGACAACTCTCACTTTATAGGTAGTACTCATTACTGCTATTTCTGGTGCTTGTCGCCACAAGAATTGAAACATTTAAAACAAAATGACACAAAGGACACTGGAAAAATATTTGTTGTGAAAATATCTAATAGCAAATCAAAAATATCTAGACATTTTATTATTCAGGGATTGTTTTACCAAATTTGTAGAAAATACATAATTCATTCTTTGTGCGCAAAGTAAAGATGCTAACATCACACAATTTTTTTTTACCTAGTTGTACGTAGTTTCTATAATTATATTGTTTAATAAATTAAAGAAAAAACTTTGAATAGAAAAATTAGGTCGTAGAAAAAGTATATGACATAACTCTGGTGGTAAGCTAATTACGAACCCATCTTATATCACTCCCTCGCTACGCTCGCTCGTGTACATACTTCTTTGTTCGTAATTAGCTTCTTACCACTCTCGATATGTAATATACTATTAACGCTGCGAGGAAATGCCTCGTTGATGATGGGAAACGATGATAATTGTCTAGAGGAGAGAAATCTTTAAATGAGCCCCCCCCCCTTTCAGTTTACGAAATATGAACTTTGTTAATTTAATTGCCGTTAATGAACTATTAGCAATCTTGTGTGCAGAATTAAGAAGTGTTATAATGTAACAATTAAGTATATGCATCCATAAACGTATTTATAACTTGTAAACAAAGGGTGTTATCCTGACTATGTGAATTTCATGAAATCTCGTAGTAAATGTATGTCTAAGCAAATCTACAAATCTAAATCTGTTAAATTATATTAGAACTAGTTAACGATTAAAATCCTAACCTGATCGGTGAATTAACAAACAGTAAAACAAATTTAAGCTACGTGTAGCTCTTTTTCGGATTAGAAAACCGCAAGATTTAGCTCCGCGTATTGGGGAAAACTGTGACGTTACAATTAATTGTCGTTAAACAAAGGCTTCCTCCCTTTTATTAACTACCAAGTCAATCAATTTAACCTTGCTAACTTGCAGCGTCCTTTTCACCATGCTCTCGCCATGCCGCTATCTTGTCTACCACTACCGCCCTCTAACTAACCAGCAGAACTACCAGCTAACCCCAAGCGCTAACGTGCACATGGTTGCCTGTATTTAACGATTTTTTTTGTTTTGATTTTTTTTTTCAAATTCAAATTGTTCAAACGTGATTTCGCGCCGCTGTTAATTAATTTCAGCGCGAAATTTTGATTCAAATTCGGTCACCACAATGATGTAATTTTGTTCACACAATTTAAAACAACCGACTAATTTCGTTGTTTCGTTACTATAAATAGTATAATAGTAAATAGTAATAACGTTATAAATGGAACGCAAAGTAACGCCTGAATATTTTTGCCAGGAGGATGGCCGTAAACAAGCAACAAGCACTTACCTCGTGGACCAAAAGGACTACCCACGTCCGCAACCAATATGTCTTAGTGATGAGCTTCAGATGCAAATTAACATGGTTCACAACACGCACACTCTTTCTCATCCTCATCATCACCACCAGCATTTTATGCATGATAGGACCAGAGCTAGGGATGATCAAAACCTTGGCTATCAAGGCACTATGTCAGGTAACTAACTCGCTTGCTACCTACCTACTAACGATCGCCTATTTGAAAAATGCAAACTTTAGCTGCTTGAAGCTGGTTGATCTGTAGCGTTGCAAAACTTTCAAATACTTAATGTTAACCTCTAAAAACATGTTTTGATATTTTGGTGCCAAAAGTTTTTAATCTACGAGAAGAATTATAGTAAGCAGTTAAGTGTTTTTTTAATTGCAGGTAGACAGTGTGTTCAGATTTCTATAGATTAAATAGTTTAGATTATTGTATAAATGAAAATATCATCTGTGATTTGTTATTTTTACTCTGCTTTTACTATTTTAAATCTATAGATATATTTTTCTTTATCTTAATTATTCTAAATAATTATGTTTTAAAGAACTTTCCTTTTTCTGAGATAATTTTTATTGGACACACATACATGTTCTTTAATTGAGAGTGGTCAATTATACCTTAGCTCCATCCTATGAACTCGAAAATGCCACGAACTCTTTCACATTGTAGCTAGAGATAAAATCTTTGTTAACATTTATGGGTTATATTCGGGCTTGTTTTAACCATTCTGAACTTCTTGCGATATGCACAATCGATTCATTTGGCGAAAAGAAGACGATTGGATATACTTAGTTTCAACGTTTGGCACTTGTTGACTCAAGGGATTAGTTCAAAAATCTCAGAAATGTAACTTTTGATGTTTTCTCTTACGACTTCAATACATCATATTTAATAAAACAAATTATTTGATATGATTTTATGTCTCAAAAATAAAATATGTACAAAAAAATTGTGTGTCCTCTCTAATAGTAGAAATTCGCTCAAAATATTTCCAATTCTTTAAGAAAAATACGCAGTGCGCAGTTTTTGTTATTCCATACCTTTTGTCGTTAAATTATAAATTTTTTTTAATTTTTTTGTCATAGTTGACTATTCTTTATCATTTTGTTGCTCAAAAGCTATTCGAAATTTCGTTATTATTACATAGTTACATAACTAGATAAAGCTGATTTAAGCAATATGGCTTTTCATAGTGTCTTCAAATTTCTTCAACAAAGAAAAAAATTTGTCTGCATAAATCCAGCATCTGTGTAGAATGGAGTATAACATTATTTTTAAAACAAATATCTGTCAACGAAACAAATTTATTTATCATTATAGACAGGTAATCGATGTATTTGTAACATTCTCCTGTTCCATCAAGTTAAGTCAAGTCGGTTCAAGTAACTTTGCTTTAAAATAATCAAATAAATAATGTTCACTGCGCTTGCGCAGAAGAACAAAATACTGGAATTAAAAACAAAAAACAAATGTTAACCAACTGGCAACACCGTTATCCTTTCTCTAACATTCTACATTAATCAATTATAAACTTTACACTGTCATCAAGTGTGAACTCACTGGAACAAAACGAATTATTTATTGTCTTCATCTTGATGTTTTAAAATTTTCGATTGCACAACTCCGTCCTTTAACACATTTTGACAATGTACATTCAGGCCATGACTTTATAAAATACGTAAATCAAATTTCAGCAAAATCGTCCTACATAAGTGCCCCATCGCCAGCACCTCCAGCGGACGGGTCCTATTACAACATGCCCGACCGCTATCTTTCGTATTCACCACCTCTAGATTTTCAAGATCCGCCTCCAATACCGGCACTTCCTCACGTGGATCATATGCACAACCTGATGACACCGCCTCTTCCGGCCAATGAATCTCTTCTCCGCCATCAGCGAGATGCCGTTCCATCGCCAGACGTTCGTCACAAGACCAGCGAGAATCCCCAAAGTCTCCTAGCTCAAATTCTTGAACAAGAAGGATATCTTGTCTGAGACAAGGAGGATATTTTGTATGTCCCGTAAAATATAAAATGCGATTGATGCTCAATTTTGTGAATTTAAAAACGATCGCTGCAATACAAAGACATAAGCGATCAATTAATAACAGTGTATTTTGCTAAGTTTACTCAACAAAAACTATGTAAAAACAATTGATAGTGTTGTCTGGATATATTGTGTTAAATGTTAGTTTAAGTTCTGTTTGCATTTTTTTATATGAGTAAAAAATGTTATTTACTAGTCGAATCCAACAACCAAAGTGTTACTTCTCTTAAGTTTGAATATAATTCTATTTTTCGAATTTTATAAGTTAACATTTCACAACTTTTGTAAGTATGGATTTAATTTTCGTTTTTCTTGGGTCCATTTATTTTCTTTTCTTCTATGTACACAACTTTGTTACGTTAATAAATTTTGTACCTATACATATTAGGAAAACACGATTGTTTATTTAACTCGTTTAAAAATTTTGTGAAAACTGACAGCAATACGGCAGTGCATACTGTTAGGTCGAATGGCTGATTAATAGTGATTATCAACGCGCGGAATAATATCTCATACGCTCGATTCAGTGCTGCCGCGTCAATACTTTGATTACAAATATATTTTTCCTTTGGACTATATCAACATAATATGACACTTCTGTGGTGCTGTGGTTGAAAAATTAAAAAGGGCACCGAGTATTATTATTTGAAGTTATATAATAATAGGAATATATAGAAGTAGCTTTTTTACTAGCTGTAAACACTCCTAGAGACGCACTGGCCACGACCTTGTGGACCAGATCAAAGCATCCTCGCACTGGTGATTATAAATCGGAGTGAGTAAAACTCAACAATCTATTTCTTACTAACTCAAATTTACACGACTAACTATTACAGCGATTATTATTCTCGGTCATCGGTGCCGACGCTGGCTCGATGACTTTTTCTACATTTTCCTGCACCTGTGACAATACAGCACCTATTCCGATGTTGCTCGCGTCCGTGTCCAAGATGAACTTTCCCGATGATTGAGGATAGGGCAGGATAGGATCAGAGCATAGTGCGTTCTTCAATCTTTTAAAGGCTGCTTTATATTCAGCAGTCCAGTTAAACTGGGACTTCAAATCCGTCAGCCGGTGCAGAGGAGCAGTAATATCATCAAACTCGTTGACAAACCTTCTGTAGTACGTGCACAATCCCAAGAAACTCCGAACTTCGTGTTTATCTCTTGACCTTGGCCAATCGCGAATCGCATTGATCTTTGTTCCCATAGCGTTGATCCCGCTTGCCGAAACAGTATACCCCAGAAATCCTACTTCTTTTCGGAAAAGGAGGCACTTCTTCGGATTCGACTTCAAATTTGCCTCCTTCATTGAGCTAAATTCTTCTTCCAAGTTGGTCAAGCGCTCCTCAAATGTCTGTTCCATTACCATGATGTCGTCTAAATAAACCAAACATCTTTTCCATGTCAACCGGCAGAAAAATCTGTCTTTTCCTTATCTTCTGGATGAATACTAACTTGCCAGTAGCCGCTTTTCCGGTCTAACGTGGAAAACCAGGCGGATCCTGATAGTGTTGTGAGCGTGTCATCAATACATGGAAGCTGGTAACTGTTTTTCTTTGTTACATGGTTTATTTCCCTGCAGTCTACGCAGAATCTCGTCGACCCATCTTTTTTGGTGACTAGCACTACAACCACGTACTGTTTGATTCCTCTATAACGCCGTCATCCAGCATTTTCCGTACAAATTTCTCGGACTCATCTTGTTTTACCAAAGGTAGGTAGTCTTCGCGTAGCTTGGGGGATCGGTTGCGCATCTCCAGTGTTTATCCGAGGTCGCACTATGTTTTTGGGCCCAGAGGACTCTCCAGATTCAAACATTCCACTGTGTTTCTGCAGAAACCCTCTTCTATATTCCGTTGATGATCGGTTAAATGCCCAAGCTATAGGGCAGGAATTTCTAAGTTGCTTTTTCTTTCTTCATCAGTGTTGTCAGGAAGTCCTCCGTTATGATGAACTATCTTCGTGAACCTCCTCACTCTTGATGTTCCTGGGTTTGGTAAAAACATTTGCGACGCTTACAGGTATGTCATTTTCGGTATTGATCAAAGCAGTGACAATCATGAAATTCTTCTTGGGGGTGTGTGATGGTTGAATAATGCCGAGGGCAAATCCGGGTTCGATTTCTGCTCTAACTGGAACAATCGTCTCTGCATTCCCTCTGACTTTCACATTCTGGCACGTGATCAATCTTACAGGCTTGGATTCAATACTGCGTTGATTCTGGATAAACTCTCCATTGCCAAGACGTAGGACTTTCTCCACTGGATCGACCGTCAATCCATGGCGGCTAATCAAATCCATTCCCAAAATGAAGTCATCTTCCATGCCAGCCACGAGAGCGCGATGTCTTATCTTCAGCTGACCAATGTAGATTTCTACTTCTGACTGGCCCATGATTGGCGTCGACTCTCCAGTGACTATCTTCAAATTGATTGTTTCGGATCAAGTCGCTACGGGTTTAGTATGTCAGCTTTTCGTCTTCTCGGCATTGTAATGAACTTCATAAAACGACACAGAATTATTTTCAGTCAATCAAATCTGTACATTTTGTCTTGAGAATTTTAAAGTTTTGAAAACTTCAAATTAAATCCTCGAATAACGGAAAAGTTTGAGGTTTTGTCGAAACCTTCAAACTTTCGCAATGTGTAACTAAATTCACTTTAACCAAGACTTTTCTTAAAATAAACGACGTTTTTTTTACGATAAAACAAAGAACGATTTGAAATGCAATATACTTTTCACAATCGCACGGAAGAAATAGTTTTGTCAGTTAGACGACAGGTCCGTCAAGAACGCCCTACTATTGAAATCAATTGGAAGTGGCGATTCCCATAAAAAATTTTTAGAATATTTTTATTTTTTAGCTGTTCTTTTAAGTTTTCCCTATTTTTTCTAATTTATAAACCATCCCCGTTATATAAAAAATTGTTCACATCGGTCAAGCCGTTTAGAATATTAAAAAATGGGGGTTGGTGGTATAAAGGTGAAAATTTAGAGTTATATGTATTTTTGATGCCAAATCTTAAAAAAATAAAAATAAAAAATTTTGTCCAAAAAATAAAAAAAAATTTAGGGTGGGCCACCCTTATGACTTAGGGGTATAAAACATAGTTTACAACCTATTTTCAGATCTACCGAATATACATAAAAAAATTTATACAAATCGGTCAAACCGTTTCGGCGGAGTTCGGTTACAAACACTGTGACGCGAGCATTTTATATATACATATACATAGGTATATTTTACATGATTATTTTAAAACAAATTTCATTACTATAAAAAAGGTTCTACTGAATCGAACTTAAAAGATATACTGTCACGGACTTTTTTTTAAGCAGCGTAAGCAACGGAAGCTGTCAAAGGAGGAATAATTTCCTCCTTTATCCGATATGTTTCATTGCTACTTCGCTTTTATTGATGTTATTAGCCTATATGTATAGAAGATAAATAGACTATCCAACACAAAAAGATTTTTCGAATTCGAACCAGTAGTTTCCGAGATTATCGCGTTCAACCAAACAAACTCTTCAACTTTATAATATAAGAATAGAAGTATAGATGAATGCCACGGTGCCCTTAGCCTGAATCTGCCTCCCTGCGTAACCGGGAGAGAATTTACCTATACCCTTTTTGTCACCTTGACCACTGGGAGACAACTTACCTACAGCCCCGAACGTACCGACTTAATCCCTTGTAAAAACGTCTCCTTTATTGACTTTATACCCATTTTGGTTTTATCCTCGTATTTCTAAATTTCTTATCGCATTTGATCTTATTTTACTGCTTTAATGCCTTTTCGTTTGACTTTAGAACTCAAATTTTGTGTTATTTTAGGTTTTACCAAGTTTTACTAAAAAAAAAGTCTAAAGAATGGTATTTCCCTTTTCAGTGAAATATGATCCGTTTTGTCACAAATTTTAAATATTTATGTTTACGGTAAGAAATATCATGAGTTCGCCTAACGGCTTGATGTCATTATCGCTAAAGAAGTACTCAAACCTCATGTGACATACACCTGATAAAACTTTTATGACTTAAGCGGCTTAAGCCAAAGCACCCTTATAAGACAAACTGGCTATTATAAGCTTTGTGGAACCGAACCGCAAGATTATTACTGTCTATCTGTATAATGTAGCTGTGAACTGAGTTAAGTATTACAGGTTTGTGTATACCTAGCATCCAAAATTTATTATCAATGTTTAGAAATTCTAAAGTGAATACCGAAAGTAACTTGAATTCTTTAATTTTTCGGTTTGCAGTTTTTCGAGGTTCCAAGTATAAATTTTTCAATTGTCTACGTTTTTAATTTTTCGATTTGCATTTCTCGTTTCCAATTTTTCGGTTTTTCAATGTTTTGATTTTATATTTCGTTTGTTTATAGTTGTGAAATTTTTCAATTATTGGATTTTAATTAAAGCTTTCATTTATTCGATTCAATAATTCTTCGATTTTATAATTTTTGGGTTTTCTAATTTTTCGATTTTTCAAATTTGTGAATCTAAAAAATGGAAAAACAATGAGATTGAAAAATCAAAAATGAAAAAGTGTAAAGAAATCAGGAACTTGAAAAAGTGAAGAAACGAAAAATTGAAAAATCTAAATAACTGAAAGTCCAAAAATAGCAAAATTCAAAAATCCAGGAATAAAAATCGAACATGAAAATTCGAAAAATTTAATAAACGAAAATGGTGATAAATGATGAGAACTGGAAAAAGTAAGAAAAAAGAAAAAAATAATAAAATCCAAACTTGACAAGATAATCTGAATTAAAAAAAAAAACGAAAATTTGAATAATCAAAAAAACGGGAAACTGAAAAATCAAAAATTAAAAAAAAATGACGACTTAAAATATCGAAAAATTGAAAAATCGGGAAACCAAAAAATTTTAAATATTGAAAAATGGAGACGTGAAATGGAAAATCTGAAAACTCGAAAAATGTCAAATTAAAAAAAAGAGAAATCAAAAAATCTAAAATTTAAAAAATTGAGAAAGCGAAAAATTGAAATATCAAAAAATGTCAAATTTTAAGAAAACGAAAAGTTGAAAAACTGATAATTGAAAAAAAGAACCGGGAAATCTACATTGAACATTTTCCAAAATTAAAGTGCTGAAAAACTGAGAAATTAAAAAAAAGAAGAAAATTTGAAAAACTGGAATATAAAAAAAAAAATAAAAAAAATTTAAATGCAAATAACTTAAAAGCCGAAAAATCTTGACACCCTACGGGCTCGGAAAGTGCAACCAAACCATCAAATTTTAGATAGAAATCGTATTTTTTTTAATTTTTATTAAATCTGAACTATATTTCAACATTTTTTGCAGAATCGTCTCAAATTACGAAAAGGAGACGTTTGGGGCAGTTTTAAGCATTCTGGCGTTCGTAGATACAAGAAAATTGTTAAAATTCTTCAGAAACGTCATTTTTGAAGCGCGTTTTCTTGTAGTTTTAAGCCAACCAGACACCCAACGGGCTCGGAAAGATCAACAAAACCATCAAATTTTAGCTAGAAATCTTTTCTGCATCCGTCTGTTGTTGCGTTCAAAGAAAGAGTGATTGTATCAAGACGTATATTACAATAAACAAATTAACTTATACACATCTAAGTATTGCACTTGACATCAAAATTAATAAATAACGAATTATCAATAAGCAATAATTACAATATTTTCAACGACAATCTGCCAAAAGAGTTACTTAATTCCTCTCTTGTTCCTTAAGACGAATACAATACACTAGACACTTTTTTTCTTCTATTTTAGGGGGAAACTTGTATTGTGGTCCGTGATGTTAGTATTGAGCGTCCGATGGCAGGAGTCCATTGCAATGTGCCGGGGCTTGAGGCCTACGGGCCACGTCCCAGGGTCAGTACCGGTTATTTGACAAGTCCTGATCGTACTCCAATACCAGCCGTTTTATGTGCGACAGCTTGTCGTGGAGATAGTGAAACCTTCGCTTTAATTTCTGGTACTCCAGATCTTTCTTGTTTTCATTGTATTCCCTAACGATTTGCATTTTTAAGTCCTGAAACAACGACAAAACGAAATGTAACCACAATAAAATATGTAATTCCTAGACACATAACTTTACAATTATGGGAAAATTTATCCATTCGATAACGCATGTAAAATTCATATTTTTTATGCTAAACATAAATATTTAAAATTGATCGGATTTTGCCGAAAAACTAAAAGTTCTAGAGTTAAACGAACTATGCTCAATGTTTAAAAATACTAATTTGAATATCGAAATCACTAGAATTAGAGAATATAAAATTCGACTTACTTTAAACCTGGGACTAGAAGCGTCTTCTTGCTTAAGCATCGATTCAAAACTGACAAACCTCTTCGAAACCTTGTCCACAATTCCGCACAAGTTCTTGTATTCGGCGAAGTCGGCATTGAAATCGGCTTCGAACCTCCGTCTCTGCTCGCCATCCTTGATCCTGGTGTACTTCCTGCAATCATAGATAACCTGTTACATCATTTCAACAACGAAATTTGCGTGTTTCTTACGTTAAGTAATCCGGGAACTCCGAACTGCTGTCCACTCGCACCGGCGTCACCGGGGCCCCGTTCGCGTACCCGCTGTCCGTCTTGCCCGTCTGCGGCGAGCCGTTCCTACAATCCCGCGAGTCGGTGACGAGCCGCCGCTGGCTGTTGTTCTCTACCGGTGAGCGGTAGGTGGTTTGTTCCGAGGGCTTCCGGTAATGGGAGATGCGTTGGCGCTTGGTGGGGAAGCCGTCCGGGTTGTCGTAGTATCCGGGTCGCTTGAACGACGACGTCGTGATCGGCGGCAGAGAGCCGGGGTGGGTGCTGGTCGGGGACTGGCCGCTGCCGGAGCTGCCGCCATCGCTGCTGTCCGGAGAGGTGAGGTTCTGGGACTTACGTCTGCAGATAAACACATTGCCTTTAAGGCGCTCCATAGCAAAAGGGGACACTCTAGAAACTGCAGGGGACACTTTGGAAACTCTACGAGACATTTTGGCGTAAGATTTCAAAATCACTGCTAGGGAGGTCTATACCCTTTCGTAGTAGCAGGTGGAATAAAAATAAGTAAAAATAAAACCAAGAGTACGAAAGCTAATTAAGTGGTGGTACTGTGTTGAGCCCTGCATCCTCATTGGTTTAGATAAAGAGGGAGGGTGTTTTCAACACCCATTGGTTCAGATAAGGGGAGGCTGTTGTTAATTCCTCAATAAGTACTAATCCCTGCCCGGCGGTAAAACCAGGAGTACCATTTTTGGGATCGTTACTCTAATAACTGAATAAATTATAATATTAAAAATAAATTTTAGTTCTACGTTTTTTGGACGTTTCATGACCCCTAGACTATGAAAAATAGGTCTCTCGTTTTCTAGGTGTTTTATAAATCCGTGTTCTAGACATCTAGAATTTTGGAAAAATCAATATTCTATAACAATTTTTCGAATTTTCCATATCTGATGTTGCCAACTTTCGGTTATTCAATTTTCCGATTTTTAAAATGTTTTGATTTCTGGGTTTACATTCCGATGATACAATTTCTCCACCTGCTGTGTGGAGAAAAAAAAAGCCAATTAAACGCAGAATTAGAATTAATTTAACAAAATAATAGAAACAGAGCGACACTTTAAGAGACGTCTGTAAGAGTTAACGGAATTATTTTGGCGTGAAAACGTATATTAATTGCCAAATTTATAATCAAATGATGAAAAACACTGTTTATTTTTTTTTTAAGAAAATATCGTACTTGGTCTGTTTCTGTTATTTTGTTAAATTAAATTTAATTGTGCGTTTAATTGTCATCTTTTTGTTGCGAATTTGTACATCATGTGTCAATAGTGAATCATTCTTTAATAAAATAACGATCATTAGTTAAATAATTTTTAAAGTGGTTTTGTGAAATTTTTCAGGGTGGCCGGTTTTTTTTGCCGGTCAGTGTAGATATGAAGTAATACATTGCTGGTGTAGTTGAAAGTTTCTTTAAACAAATTAATAAAACAGATTTGGTCTAGCTAATTTAAAACAGTCGGGTATAGTCGTGGAAATACACCTAGTCAAAAACACTTACAATGTGAGCTTTTTTAGTAACATTTCGTAGGTGATTTCTTATTATTATGTTATGAATATGTTGCTATGGATAAATTTGAATTTGAAATTCGCAATTATTGAAAGCTACAGACACTAAAAAGGGAAAATCCATAAGGGAAATTTTTTGTAAATTGAATTTTTAACTTGGAAGACTCATTAATTAGTAGCGTATGTACTCTGTATCCAAACTAAATTTCAAACTTATTAATTATTATATTAACTAAATTATTATTAACATTAATAATAATTGTAAATTGTAATAATAATTGTATAAAAAATGTAAAGCTCTTCCTGCTGGTGGTATGGTCTGCATTAAATGCAATTCTCTTAATCATCCCAGCTGCGTAAAACTTTTAAAAAATATTCAAATTCTGGACAAGTCTTCGGTGATTTGTTGTAATGATAAAAGTAATTTCCACACTGATCTGAAAGAGCCTTTTGTCAAGGACTCAGATCATGCGGATTTACATGTCCCTACCTTGGATAAGGACCTAAAAAGCTTATTACTGTCAGCTATTAATCCCTTAATTGATGAAATTAGGATCCTCAGAAATGAAGTAAACATATTGAAAGAAAGTAATATACAGCTTGTCCATCTTTTACTTTCATCCGGTACTAGTAACAATCAGTGTCTAAATACACATAACGCAACTTTCTCACCTGCTAAAGTATATGCAGAAAATACTTCTACTACCCTTCCTACCTATGATATCGATCGCGAAGTTAATCACAACCTATTTTACCAATCTAAACCTAATCTTGTAGACAACATTCCGGGAAATAATGATCTCGAGTGGACTCAAGTTGAATCGCGTCGCAATAAGAAAAAAAATTAAGTACAAATACAGATATAGTTTCACCCAATATTCTGTTGAAGAACCCAGGAAGGCAAAATTTGAGTTCAGTTGATTCTGTTTTTCCTCATACTAAAAATGATCCTCATACTAAAAATGATGCTAAAAACGATAAAAATGATAACACTTCCAGCTCACAACCCACCGGAGCTAATAAAAATCCAAATTTTTATAATAAGAAAGGAAAAAATCGTGAACGCTGCTTCTCAAAAAATCATTCCGTTTTAACTGGTGCTAGATCTAAGTTAAATCCTCTTATAAAATACTGTTGGATTTATGTGTCTAATCTTAGTCCACTTCAAACTAAAGAGGACATTTTGGAGGTATTAAAAGAACTGGATAATACGGCGGATTTTGAGGTAGATAAACCACCGGAACTTAATAAAAAAAATACTAGCAGCGCCTTTACCATTAAAGCTCCTAGTACTTTCCAATCTACTTTGCTGAATCCAGATTTCTGGCCAGCAAATACATATGTCAACAGGTACTTCTCTTCAAGAAAAAAAGATACAAATTTTTCCGATCAGCCTCAAGCACGGAAACCAGTGTAATTCATCTTGACCCAAACATAAAAACTTGTCTTATTCCACATCAAATTCTTGACTTGCCTGTGTCATCTAATGCTTCTCACACATCAGAAACAAATGGTTCATCTAATCGGCATACTTCTACTTCTAGTCCACCTTGTGGATATATAACAATTGTGCACGCCAACATCCGATCGGTTGTAAATAAAGTTCCTGATATTCGTGATTTTGTTTCTTCAAATGCTTTTGAGGTAGTGGCCTTGACGGAAACTTGGCTAAATCCTCTCATTGACGATAAATTGCTACACATCAATAACTTCACCTTGGTACGAGAAGATAGGGAAACCAGAGGTGGTGGAGTTGCTATTTATATCCCATCGCACTTGAAATATCGTAAAGTTGACATACCTGTAGATGATTCATTAGGCTTAGAATACCTAATAGTCAAGCTATCAATGAAAAGTACTACCATAACTCTTGGTGTATTTTATAAACCGCCTGATATTGCGTATAGTTCCTTTTCTATTCTTGAGGATATTTTTAGTTTCCTTGTGTTAGAAAATTGTTCAAATTTTGTATTTGTTGGAGATTTTAACTGTGACTTCCTAACTCATTCCCCAGGTCGGGACTTTCTGACACATATTATGTCCAGTCACAACTGTCGGCAACTTATTAATGATCCTACTAGAGTAACTCCGGACTCTGAAACTTTACTTGACTTAATCTTTGTTAGCAGCGATCTGCAGGTTATCGAAAGTGAAGTGCTAGATTTGATGATTTCGGAACATAATACTGTCTCTTGCAAAATAGCGTTAGAAAACCAGAAACCCAAGCCCTTGTTAAAAACCATAAGGTCGTACAAAAATTTTGATATACATAAATTCACTGAAGACGCGAACAAAATTGATTGGTCTAGATTTTATCAAATGTCAAACATAGATGAAAAACTTGCCTTATTTAATCATTCCTTGCTCATGTTATTTGAATTTCATGCACCTCTTAAAACCATTAAAGTGAAACAGCATTATCAACCTTGGTATACCGACAATTTAAAATATCTGAGCAAAATCAAACGGAAAGCTTGGCTTCGTTACAAAAAGTCCAGATCTATTGTTCATAAACAATTTTTCTGTCAAGTACGAAATTTCTATAATCTTGCTGTTGCTAACGAAAAACGTGCCTATTATCAGCATGTTTTAAGTTCTGTTTATAATGATCAGAAGAAGTATTGGAATAAAATTAAGTCGCTACAAATTGGTAATCAATATACAAATAACACAGTACCTACTGAATTTAATGTAAATGACATAAATAAACACTTTATTGAATCTGTCCCAAAGTTTTCCAGCTGTGGTGAGCAGCAATATATTTCATCTTTTACTATGCAATCCTTTTCATCCGATCAATTTTTATTCAAACCGGTAGATGTTGCAACAATTGAGACCTTTGTTTCAAACTTGAAACCTAACTGTGCTGGTGTGGATTGCATTACAGGTAAAATGCTTCAGTTAGCTTCTACTTGGTTTAGTGAACCACTCACTCATATTATCAACCTCGCTTTTGAACAGGGACAAGTCCCTAAACTGTGGAACTTCTCTTTGGTGAAGCCGATTCCTAAGAAAAAAACATCTGTTTCTTTAGATGATTTTAGGCCAATAAGTCTGATTTGTAACACGCTAAAAGTGGCTGAGTTTGCACTATGTGCTCAATTTAAAACATTTCTAATGAAGAAAAACATTCTTCCGTGGCAACAGTCTGGATTTCGAGAAAACTTCAGTACATCTACAGTTCTCATTTCCTTGGTTGATGACATTTTTAGTGGATTCTCCAATGGTAAAGTCACTTTGCTAACTCTGCTTGACATGTCCAAGGCATTTGATAGCCTCAATATATCTCTGTTGGTTACCAAACTTAAGTATTATGGAGTGTATGGAGCCACCTTGAATTGGTTCCAGAATTATTTATTTAATCGTGCTCAGTTAGTTGACTGTAATGGTCAGAAATCAAATATGATGGCTTTAAATTCCGGGGTTCCCCAAGGGTCGGTACTTGGACCTCTTCTCTTTTCTTTATATTCTGCCGACTTAGTAAAAGTTATTAAACATTGCTGTGTACACATGTATGCAGATGATGTACAACTTTATCTTACTTTTAATCCTGAAGAAACTGAAGCGTGTGTTAACCTTATAAATAGAGATCTAGAACATGTACAGCAATGGTGCGTAAACAACTGCTTGCAACTCAATCACAGTAAATGTGAAACGATTCTGTTTGGTATGCCTACAAAGCTTCTTCAATGTAGAAATCGTATTGAATTAAAAGTAAACAATCATGTCCTGAAAAGTTCCTCTGTGGTTAAGAGTCTGGGAGTTATGCTTGATAGCCAACTAAAGTTTGTGGAACATGTCAATCACATTTGCAAAAAAACCTTTTTATGTTTTAAGCAAATAAGTCCTTACAGGTTTTATCTGGATACTAAATCTAAAAAGCGGCTGTCAGATGCTTTGATTTTATCTCATTTAAATTATGCTGACACAGTATACGGCCCTTGTCTATCTCAGCTGCAAAAATATAGGCTACAGAAAATTCAAAATTTTTGTACCCGCTATACATTAACTGTTCCACGTTTTGCTCATGTGACCCCCTTCATTAGACAACTAAATTGGCTGAAGTCACGACGCTTCATTCATTACGTCTCAATTGTTTCCAAAGTGTTGCACACATCAGCACCTTCTTATTTGATTAACAAAATAGTGCTGCGATCAACTATCCACAATAAAAACTTAAGAAATGTGTGTTTTTCAGCTGACATACCACGGCATAACCTGGTATGTTTTAAGTCTTCATTTTCCTACTTGGCGGCGTATGTTATAAATAATGTCATTGGCGTAGAGAAGAGCCTCATTTTTAATGAAACTTCAAAAAAACTGCTAAAACAACGACTGCTGAATGAAGAAATACCAAATATAAATTTAGGTCTGTTTTAAATTGTTAATAATAATTAAACTTCTTTTAATACTGATGTTAGGTTAGATACTAATGTCAGGTCAGATTAATATCAGTGTTTGCTGTATCTGCACCTTTTGTACCAATGTTTATAATTTATTTATTTAAAATTGGTTCAATAAAAATTATTATTATTATTATTATTATTATAATTTGATTCTGTTCTCAAATACCTATCTAAATTTTTTTCATTTTCCCAAACAAAATTTATTATTTTATCAGTAGATGGGTTTAACGTAAAATAGTGATGAATTTCACGACTTTGCGTAATAATCTTCTAAATTATCCACCTTTAAAATTTTTCTGGAATGAAAAGAAACTCCATAAACATCACAAAATGTAATTTAAGCATAACTAAATTTTGAAAAAATCTCATGGTATTAAATTCGTTTTTCTTGTAGGTAAAGTTTGTCTAGAATTATAAGAGTTTTATGGACTCCCAAAGTTAATTCACTTTACAGCCCTGTCGTCAATTTCATTGTACAGCTGAAGAGTTTGCTTGTAACACAACCTGTCAAGGGAAACCACCAGATGTTTGCTACGCGGTCAGTTAGTTGGCAGCCTGAGGATACAAACAACAAACAATAGCAAACAATAAATTTTGTACCTGCCTGCCCGACTGCCCGGTGCGTGGTGAATTTGGGTGTAGTAAACATTGGTTTTCCCCTGACAGGCTTTTCAACTGTACAGTAAAATTGACGAAAGGGCTGTAAAACGGATTAAGTTTAGGGGTCCATAAAATTCTTATAATTCTAGACACACTTTACATTGTTAATCAGCAAAATAGCAGAATGTAATCGTTTTTTATTGAGGAATAAATAATTTTCGATTTTTGCATAATGTGGTGTACAGTAAGTAGATAGAGATATTAACTTTCATCAAAACACGTGGGTATTTTCTACCTCATACTTGATTCATCAATGCCGCTGCTTATTCCTAAATCCTGTACATCCAAGAAGTATTATTTTCCAGGAGCTATTACTTTTGTGATAATACTGTGAAGGGTTTAAAAGTTGTTAAGCCAGGTGCTTTAGATTTCACCGACCCTGTACCTCGTTAAACTTTACAGCCCATTATAACTGCTACTGTCCCTTAATGGGGCTGTAAATTTTAATTTAGTTGTTGTTGTTATTTTCTATTGTAAGAGTAATAATCTACTTAAGCCCCTGAAGAGTTTTCCACCCTGATCCAACTTCCTTTTCGGAGCACCTAAACTCCCGTCGCGGTCAAGTGCAACCTTTCTAGCCATAAAATTGGTCCTAATCCGTCACCGGAATTCCCGTCCGGCTAGCTGTATTAAACATATACCTGCTGCGATCAGGTGGCATTTATATACCGACTTGTACTTTATCTGTATCATAATAAAACTTTAGTATAAGTTTTTTTTTTTTAGCTTTTTCCAGTTTCCTTGGTTTCCTTCACTGTTGCTCCCTCAGTTATAGGATTTTTTTTCTAATTACAGATAAATCCCAATAATTTTGAAAACTTAGATACGACATTTTTTATTTGGTATAAAAAAAGCTAGGAATAAAATAACTTAATTTATAAAAAAACTAGATAAAAATTCACAGTACCAGTTTTCAATTCTGATGCCCTTATACACAGATATATTATTCGTCCACAATCAATTTAAAGTTGAATTTTAAGCTACACTTTATGAATTGTTTTAGCTAACATTTTATCTATTTCAGAAAATTAAACGCTTGAACTGCGTTCTCGCGTTTAAACATTCTTGCGTGGATAAAACGCTGTCTTAAACATTTTTACAATAAATAACTATTCTGAAGTACTATAATCAGTAGAGAGTGGAAAATATGCAGCAATATTTTGAGAAATATGATCATATAATATGTATCAAATTTAGGCAAAAATGCAGTAATTTTATTAATATAGGTATGCAGAGATATGTAGTTGCATATACTCCAAAAATGAAAAAAAAGCTTAATAACAAAACTAAATTTAATTAGAAATTACAAAACAGATTTAATGATCTTACGTCTTTTTAGAAAAAATACATAAACAACATTTTGATAAGTGCCAAAATTGCTTTACCTGTGGCAATAAAGTTCAAAAACAAATGTCTGAAAATTGAAGATGCTGAACTAAAAATTTTGGGTAAGAATGAAAATTTTCGTTTTGTCTGTGATTCTTGTCTTGTATTTGAAGGTGCATCAAAATTAGATGTACTTAAAGAATCTGTGGATTAATGTGCATCTGCTATAGTTAAGCAGAGTGAATCACTTCAATCTCATAATGAATTTATTAACAAGTTAATTGACGAAGAACTACTAAATACTGTAACTGTTGAACAACAAATTAGTAAGCCCTCTTACTATGATGCTGTTAGTAAAAAATCTTCTGTTATTCTTCAACGAAAAAACGACAAACAATCAGTCTCCATCACAAAAAAAGATTTAATATATAAAGTTGATCCGGTGACATCTAAACTCGATATAGCTGCGGTGAGAACAGGTAGAACTGGAAGTCTTATTATAAGCTGTAACTCAAATGATGAAACTGAAAAAATAAAAAATTTAATTTCTGAAAACCTAGTGGATTACAGTGTAAAAACTTTACAAACTCATAACCCTAGAGTAAGAGTTTCGGGTATTGATGATGATATTTCAGAGGAGTCAATTGTAGATTACCTTGTATGTGGTAATAAACATTTTTTTGGTGGTAACACTATATGTTTGTTAAAACAGTGTAAGCCTCTGCGTAATCATAATAAACTAAAGCAAATTATAATAGAATTTGATAAATTAACGTATCACAAACTTATTGAAGCTGGTAAAGTATTAGTTGGTTATGATTACTGCAGGGTGTGGGACGCTGTTTTAAGTGTTCAGGTTTTAACCATACTTCGCATCAATGTAGTCAGACAAATCCCAAAATGTTCTGGTAATCATCTTTTAAAGGAATGTAGGTACAGCTGATTTTCTAAAGTGTGTACATTGTGATAATCTTAAAAAAAGTAACCCTGAGGTTAATTCGAATCATGCCAGCTATGATTATAACAATATGTAGTTTATAAAAAACAATTGGAGAACTTTAAATCCAGGGTATTGGGTACCAAATAGCAATTACAGCAATCAGTACTGTACATTAATTTCAAATGTAAATTCTACCTCTCACGAACGAATAAGTGAATGTTCATCTACTGTTTTGTGTGATTCATCGTCATTATTATGTTATTATCAAAATGTTAGAGGTCTATGTACAAAAACACGTAACTTTTATTTATCTTCTATATCTGCATCTCACATTAATTTAATTGATCTCTCCGAAACTTGGTTAAATGATAGTGTAAAAGATGCAGAATTATTTGATCTAACAAGGTATAACGTTTTTCGGAAAGATCGCGAATATAAATCGTGTAATTATACCAAAGGTGGGGGAGTCTTATTAGCCATTAATCGTACAATTCCTGTTAATGTCTGTGATAATTCCATTTGTGACTCTATTTGTGATATTTTGCCTCTGATTGATTTTTTGATAGTGAAAATATGTTTAAATTTCTGTGATATCTATGTTCTAGTCGTCTACATGCCACCTGCATGTGATAGCAATGATTACATATTTGTTTTCGATCTTTTAATGTCTATGTCTTGTCTATATGGATCTCAGTTATTTATTGTTGGTGACTTTAACTATGCTGATTTTGTCTTATCAACGTTAAATGTAAGGCCATCTTCTAGTTCGTATAGATTCATCAAGAGTTTTATATCCTTCTTTGACTTATAGCAATACAATAATGTATTAAACGCCAATAGTAGACTCTTAGATCTAGTTTTAATTAACGACGAAATTCAATGTACTGTTTCAAAATCAAATGATCCATTCATAAGAAAAGATGAACACCACCCTGCTTTAGAAATTGATTTGTTTTTGTCAAAATCTCGTATTAAGAAATTTCCCACCTCATTTCATTCAGATTATAACTTCAAAAAATGCAACTTTATTTCGCTTTATGAAGCACTACTATCAATAAATTGGTCTTTGGCTACTCCAACGTTGATGATGCACTTTCCCATCTCTACCTTATATTGGACCAAACACGCTAAAAATTGCTAATATCTTTGGCAATTTCCTGAAAACAACAAAGAGCGTAGAAGCACAAAAACAGTCGGACCAAGTCCATTTTCAAATTTAAGGGGCGACCGCAACCTCAGAGGCATCCATCATCGTTTCTCTGACATAGTGAATAGGCGAATGTCATTATACCAGTGGTGCTGCTTTACAAGGATTCCAATAAAATTTTGCAGAATTTAATTATTTTATCGTTGCTGATTTTTACAACGTTGTTAAGAAACTCTGTGCGAGTATTTCGTGAAAGAGGTAGTATCCACAACAAAAAAGGAGCTGGACGACAAACATTGTGTATACCAATGAAGTCATAGAAGATGTTGATGAGGCATCTGTCGCAAGAAGGTGGACTTTCCGTGGAATCTACATGCCAGAAAATTGTGAAAAAAAGCTTTCACCGGTACATAGTACATACGATCTTTGTCGTACAGCGGGCCGCATGTTGACCATGAAATTGGGAGAGTCAAAATTATCCAGCCTACCTCCGGCCAACCCTAAATGATTCTTCAAATTACTCGTTTTATAATTCCTGTTTAGATTTTCTTTTATCGTTTTTTGTTTGTTTTTAATAAATCCGTATGCAATAAATAATTTCACAAACATAAACCATAAAATTATTTTTACATTTTGATAATATGAATTTTTAAAATGATTGAATGAAAGCATTTACTTACTTGCACAGTCACTAAAAGTATGAATGGAACAGCAGCAATTTATTACTTTATATCTGTGTACCTAAGTAATTACTTATTTAAAAAAAAAAAAGAAACAAAATATAACTGCAATTTAAAAATTCATCGCAACAGATTCAAGAGCATTGCGCAACTTTTTAAAACTATTAGAAAAATTTTAGGATACTTTGTTAACATTTTGTTATGATAACCTATTATTTTGTTTTTCGATTTTTAAGTTTCTCAACTTTTAGTTTTTCAGTATTTTGATTTTTCGTTTCTACAGTTTTTCAATTTGCATTTTTTTTATTTTCCACATTTTCGATTTTGCAATTTTTGGTTTCGGTTTTTTGATTTCTTTATTTTTTCTATTTCTCGGTTTTCAGTGTACAAATTTTCTAATTTTGTTTTTTTCAAGGTGAAAATTTTCAGTTTTAGGCTTTTTCTATTTTTCGATTTGCAATTTTTCGATTTTTCGACGTTTATATATTTTAATTTTTGGTTTTTTTTAATTTAAAATTCTTCAGATTCTTGATTTTTCAATTTTTCTTTTCTTCAGTTTTCGATTTGTAATTTTTCTGGTTTTGATTTTAAATATGTATCTAATATAAGTCATAACTTTTAAAATTTTTCACATTGTCAATTTTAGGATTTTACAATTTTTCCATCTTTCAAGTAATTTGACTTTTGATACAGGTGGCGTAAAATATAAAGTGTGAGACTGAGTGTGGGATGCTAAAATTCCGAGTCAGAAGTTGGCAGATGGATACGAAATCTGTTTGGTTTAGTTTTCTTATCTCCCGAGCAAGTTGGAGATTCATTTGTGGAGGACTTTATGGCGGAAGAACCGAAAGACGTCCGAATTGATAAATTTATTGATTACCTTGTCGATACGTGCATAGACGAAAATGCAACATTCTCGCCAAAAATTTGGGCAGCAAATAGCGCCAGCATTTATAGAATTATGAATGCATGTTAACGATTTCATTCAAAATTCAAAAATTATTGCTCCTCTACCTATCCAAACATCTTTGTTTTTTTGGACGCTTTAAAAAGTGTATTCAAACTGATTCCTACATAATTATATAAAAATAAATTCCGTGCATAAAAAAAACACGTTGTATTGTAAAAGAAGTAGTTCATAGAGACTACATTATGTTTATAGAATCTAAAATTGTTCAGTTCAAAAATAATGAAATTGCAAGGTATAATTTTGTGAAATGTGTTAGCTACAAATTAGCTGATATCATGTCATAATTGTAGATAACAAGTAGGTAAGGTAAGGTAATTCGTTATATTTTAGTTTAGTTTACGGTGGTTTTATTTAACAATTTCGGAAATTATATGCAACTAATAAGTATTAACTTGTGATTACACAAATCTATATAAGTATGTGATATATGGGTCAGAGATTATAAAATACCAGGTAAAGTGTGTATAGAATTATAAGAATTTTATGGACACCCAAACTTAATCCGTTTTACAGTCCTTTCGTCAATTTTACTGTACAGCTGAAAAGCCTGTCAGGGGAAAACCAATGTTTACTGCACCCAAATTCACCACGCATCCAGCAGTCTGACAGGCAGGTACAAATTTTATTGTTTGCTATTGTTTGTTGTTTGTATCGTCAAGCTGCTATAATACCTGACTGATCGCGTAGGGAACATCAGGTGTTTTCCATTGACAGGTTGTTTTACAAGCAAACTCTTCAGCTGTACAATAAAATAAACGCCAGGGTTTGTAAAACGAATTAAGTCCATAAAATTCTTATAATTCTAGACAAACTTTACCTAGCTAATCCTACTGTTACGGTAACAACGAGTATTTCGGTCGTTTATTTCATTCGAATGTGATAAAAACTTTTCTAAATGAATTAAAGAATTAATTACATTCAGAGAATATCCACCTCTACCACAAATAATAATTCATATATTAAGAAAATATTTTATGTTAGTGAGATGCAAGTGTGGCTAGTATGTCTAGCCTTAGGTGTGATAAACACTTTGCAAAATATGTCTCTGGGAATCTTATCAACTGCAGTAATTTTCTTAAGACCCACCACTGACCCGGAAATGACCGGCATTCAGGCAAGACTTCTATCATTACGGGTACTAAGTCCAAGTAATGATATGCATTGATTAGATTAACAAAACAACTTTCGAGATTCTAGAATTACAGCATACAAATTAGTATGCTATTATTCTTTAATCTCACCCCATCCCCAAAAGTCTAGCGTAACTACCGACCATTTATCCGCGCATCACTTGGAAAGTGACCTACACTACTCTGACCTACTGGTGCTAATCTAATCTGACTGACATGATCAGACTGTTCGAGAAACTTACGAACAATATGACATGTTCCTATTCACTTTTTTTAAACTGTTAATTTCAGATAGTGATATCTTTCTTGTGCAGAACCTTTGACGCAATGTCACTTTTGATTAATGACAAGAGTACAGAGAAGTTATGAGAAAACAACGAAAATCTGCAATGGAGATATCATTTGATCTTTATGCCTAATTTCTGTATTGTGGAGACGGTAATGGTGAATATATACATATAGTTTTTGTTAGACAAAAATTATTGTTAACTCTCTTTTTAAGACGTTAAATAACATTAATCACGTCATGTTACTCCGGTGTATGAATTTTCGTCTGCTTTGCGCACCAGCCACGTGACGTCACATTGCCTGGAAAACTGTGCCTGAAACGCTCTTCTGGCAACTTCCAAAACTGTCAAATGTCAATTTATCAGTGATTTGTGAGCTTACAACGGAGGTTGGGATTTGGTTCAGTTTTTAATCATGGGGTAACTTATCTTCGAGGGTTCTAAGTTCAATTCAAATTCTAATAACATGTTTTTTGCTGCTTAAACATCCGTTCAATGTTTTTATACATAATTATCACATCTTTAGAAGGTTTTGTTAGTCGCCCTCGGTTTTTTCTATTTAAGAGGTGCGAGTCAGAAACTAGAAAGTAACCTGTCCCTACATATGCTGTATTCTAAAGTTTAGATATATCAGATTACAAGGTAAAAAAAAATGTCTTATAGAAAATTTATTTGGATTCGCCTTAAAAACTCTAAAACTATACTTCTATGCTCTAAATTTGTATTTCGCGTTAAATCCGAGCTCTAGTTATGACCTGACGTTTTTATTTCCTGAACGTAAGCTAAGAAAGTATAATAAATAATCGAGTCCATCAGATGACTTGTCATTTTCATATTTTCTCGAAGTTTCATGACACCTAGGTAAGAAACATTTGGTTTCCCTTTTCCATCTGTCTGTCCGTCTACTTACGTGTGTCGATTTTTATTAGACTTACAATCTTCGAAACTACCAGACCGATTGTTATCAAATCATTTAGATGGTAACACGCTTCACAAAATTTGACAAATCATCCCCACCACCAAAAGAGTGAGTAGAATAAGTTACTTCTGTACATACTTGCGGTGTATGAATCCGTGTCCAGTTTTTCCCTAGACATCTAAATTTTATAACAATTTCAACAAAGTATAATGCAAGTTTTAAAACGCCAAACTCACATAGTATGACTGACTTTGTGTTCAATTAATAAACTGTCCCACGACTTGAGATCAGTCAAAAATATAAATAAAGTATTAAATTAATGTTCAGCCAGTTATGTTTAATTGAGCTTAATCATTGAAAGTTTTACACAGAGTTATACCTGTTAAAACCCTGCACGTGCTCCTAATCCCTCTAAAAGTTTGGGGCAAAACTACCTGTGAGGCGAGGGTCACCTGCACATGGCACGGTGGTCAATTTACCACTGTGGGTGGTCTAACTCCTGTTGTGCTCAAACAAAAGATTATAAAGGTTATCAGTTCTTAAGCGCTGGTAGAAATTAGTACAGTCCTGGCAAATTGAAGTGGCAGACCTAACTTTACCATAAAAGTGTTTACTTCTGCCAAGAAAAATTTATTACCTTTCTATTTATGAATAAGCATTTGCACAGGGGCGAGTTGAAAGTGAGTCAAGAGGAAGAGACAATGAAAATAGAAACAGATCAGGTAGAAAAAAGAATGGAAGGGTAATAAACATTATTTGATAGAAGTTCACACATTTGCGGTAATCCTATTGGAACTTTAATAGTTAGGTCAGCATTACGTTGTTCTTTAGCCCCTTTACTGTCCAACAGATTAAAACATTAATATTTATAATAAATTTAAATAAATAATTCGATTAATAGAGTAATTTTGCATCGCTTAGTCCATTTCTGGTGTCAGTTGTTGACTAGCTTTAATATTTTAAACGAAATTCTTCTTAAAACAAAAGTCAAAAAGCAGATTTCAAGTTTGATTGGTCTCAAAATATAGGACGGTGTCATTTTTCGGGAGTGTCGATAAATAATAAATTTTGAAAAAAAATTAGGACGGCCCGAAGGCATTTTTAGAGCAAATATTCTTTTTAGGAATCTCTAATTTATACGTATAGAAATTTTCACGATAATCTGGGAATAAATTTGAAAATGTTTCAGTAGCTCAGCACAAATCGATTTTGCTGAGCTTCTGGGAAAGATTTCATTTCATGTTCCACGGCTTTGTTGTAGAGGAGCATTGTTTTTATACTCTCCTGCAGCTCATACAAATATACGTATTACTGAGATCCCCAATTAATTTAATCTGTATGTTATATAATAATAAGTTTAAAGGATTGGATGTCTTTTACCTTAATCAAATCAATTTTAGGAAATTAGCAACGAACATGATAAATTAATGACTCTAATTTATTTTTGTTAAGTACATTATTATTTAGGATTTGCTTTATATTTTTGTTTTTATTAATATTTAAATCATCGGTTCGACCTTGTTTCTTTTGCTTAATTAATAGTTATTAATATTACTCTGTAATAGTTAGGTTCTAGGAACTTGTAATATATCTTAAGCTGTAATTCTCATGTAAGTAATTCAATTTGACATTTCGTTAAAATCACGCATGCGCCATTCCCATCTGCAATGTGACCGGACCGCGAAGTTCTCGCGTACCGAACGTTCATGTAAATTGGTTGTACTTGGTAAACGCAAACTAAAATTGTTCTCACCTCGCTTAATTATCGTTACCGTTCCGGCAATCCGAAACTACAAGTTCACGAAAATGTCGTGGAGCAAGGCATTCTGAAATATTTGCTGACGTACCTATAACTTAAGCCAAGACCACCTCGAATTGTTTTTTTCTTCTATTAGACCTAGGAGTGGATTTAATAACAACCCAACTCCTCGACAATATATATTTATACTCTCTGCGGAAATAGGAAAATATATTGACAGGTGCATGCGCACTAATAAATTTTCCTTCGTTAGTTCATACTTTTTAATTTTTATTATTCTATATTCTATAACTTCCGAGATTCTAAAAAACGCTTGTATCAACAAATTATTTATAACATAATTGAAATTCTGAGTAAAAATCGATTTAGCCTTTAAAATATCGATATCGGACGTACTCGCAGTGAATCGATTCGATTCCGATCTTTAAAATCGATCTCCCCACCTCTACATTCTAATTGGCGGATTGGCGCGAGGAAATCTCGACGACAGTTCGCGATCGCGTGACCTCATGAAGTCCGTCTGAAAAAGCTGAAAGTTTCACGTTAACGCCGGATTTCATTCATCGTTTAAGCGATAGTGAAGTACTCGTGCTGTGTTGTGAAAGTACTGCCTCCCCGTTGATGATTTCAGTGATTATTTCGCGGTCAGTCAACGGGATGAAAGGTCGAGATTATTTGTACTAACTATCTTAACTATGTGGTTCATTAGTGCGCAATAACTCTTCACACCCGTTCTGTGCACATTTGAGTAAAGTGACTTCAACGCTGCGTGAGGGTGGAATACTTACGAAAATTCCATTTGTTCTGTGAAAGATTCAGTGATTTAGTGATTACGTTCATTTGTAGGATTACTCTTTTGTTGCTATTATGGATTACGTACGACAGATATGTAAGTTGAGGATTTTTATTTTGTAAATAAACTGTGGCATTGTGGCTTTTTATGTGTGATAATTTAATTCATACATAAAAAATCCCATAAGCCGCGATGAATTTGTCACTTTAGCATCGGATAAATTTAACCCTAATAACTTTGCATCTGAATAAAATATGGGTAAACTTCCATGGCATACTTTTTCAAACCTGATTATTGTTGGTTGTTATGATCACGAATGAACAATTTTAAAAATTGACAAACAATTGGTGCAAAATGGCGAATTGACCGCGTTTTGGTACTTCGGATAAACGAGAAATTGAGGAAAGTCTAGAAGAAGCGACCCCAAAAAATACAGTTAATACAAAAACGTCAATTTGGCGACAGTTCAACTTTAAACGAATTTATTTTTGAAATTTTCATATTTACCTAGCTTTATTTTTTATCATTCATTATATTATCTCATCGAATTACGCTAGAGGTCTTTTTCTCCAGGATAAAATTTCATTTTTTAAAATCGAATTTGGTTTCTTTTGGGTAAATTGACTCCACAAACCATCAGCTAAATGATGATTAGGTAAACTTTGGTTAGAGTTTTTTGTTAATAAATAAAAAAATTGACAACAACCGGCCCAGTACTTTCGGAGATTATTTGTCTAATAATAATCCGGCAAACAGATGGACCGACGGACAGACAGGGGTCATGATAGGTCGAGAAAATGCAAAAGTAGAGAGTCGCCGACGGACTCGAGTGCACAATACTTCCTTTGATTACGCTCGGGAAGTAAAAATTGAATTAATTTGTCATTTTTATGTCAGAACATCAGTTTGATTGAGGGTAGTGTTGATGTGTCAGTGTCAGACTTCTAAATACTAAATGATTCTTTAATAGGTAAACAATAAATAAAAAATGTTATAATCTAACCAGCAATATATCTATTTTCAGTGGTTAAATGCGAGGTAATTAGAAACCGGCTAAGAAATATCTGCTTTAAAAAATTATTAAACACTGGGTCATTATTACATGTTCCAGGTGAAGTTCAATGTTAATAAAATAACAAATATAAAAAAGAGGGAGGGGCTGATGTTGATTTATCTAACACCCATTATAATTCTTGAACCTAACTTAGATGCAAGAACAAGATTTATCTCCCCGAAATAATTGTGATAAATTTTAATGATGAACTGATATATTTTTGCAAGACTGAACGTTGTACTGATACACTCTTTTACTAACTAACACTTACTTCATTATTACGTAAACGAGGAAACTCCTAATAGGATTCTCACAAGCCAACATAAAAAATAATGAACAATACCTACCGCTACTATCCCGGGCATTAATCTATTTAAATGTACAAAGGCGTTAAAGGCCACATCTGTAAGATCCCATTAGAGTTTGCATTATTTAGCTACTGGAGAGCAATTTTAAATTATCCCGAGCCATTTATATCCATTCTGCGTAGAGAAAAGGTTTGAAACAAGGATCAACATAGCTACACATCAGCGTACTTATTCTATAAATTTAAATTTTTAAGGCAACTCTCGTTACTCTTTTTTAACAATGTTCCTTTTTTGCAGTGTGCTTAACGACCGTCGGTTTAAGTTTGGTCTATGGTCGACAACAATATTTCCGAGTGCAACCTCGGGATGTTCAAGTGCGAGAAGGTGGTGTGGCGATGTTGGAATGCGAAGTCGCTAATTTGGCGGGTCAGGTGCAATGGGCAAAGGAGGGATTCGCCTTAGGTAGGAATTTTTATTTTGTGGAAGATAAATGATTCCTTCATAAACAGATGCAAAATGACACGAATCTTAGATAACAAAAATTCGTTACATACGCAAAAAAATCACTTTCACTGAATGTTTTTAAGTTTTAAAAACGTACCGACTTTCCAAGAAAAGCGATTTTTGCAACTCATAAACAGATCAGCCAGAGGCAAAAGCCAGTATAAACTTTCTTTCATAAACCAAGACCGAAGCACTTTTTGAATTTACTTGGTAGTATAAACCTATTAAATTAGATTTGTCAGCGTTGTCATATGACCTGCTCTGAGGACGTTTACAGCGCTAAGCTTGTAGTGGACTGACTCATATCCTCACCTAAATCCGACCTACATAGTCCTCTTTTAGTCTGGGTTTACATCAGCAACTCAAGACAACCGCACGCGGGCAAATGTTTCAAGAGTTATTGGAGCACATGCATTTCTAATTCTGGTTTTTAAATCTTCACAATTATGAATAGGACTTTGGTAAACTTGTTCTTTTACAACATCCCAGAGGAAGAAATCTAAAGGTGTTAGTCGGGACTACGAGGGGGCCATGCAGTCACACTGCCTCTGTCAATCCACTTATTTGCAAACGTCTCATCAAGATAGTCCCTAACGACTCTGTGATAATGAGGTGGTGCCCCGTCCTGTTGAATGCACAGCTCTTGTCGGAGATTAAGAGAAACATTTTCTAATAACACCGGAAAATCTTTCAGCCCCAATCACGAGTATGAAAACAGACACTTATCTGTCGGTAATGATTAAGAATGGGGTCGCTCAATGGGGGGTCAACAACGATAATTGGTTGAGTTACACAACCCTAAACGGTACGAAAAACGATAGGTAACGGTAATCGACACTAAAATTTCAGGACTACTCCTGATCCTCACAACACAACTTGACTCCCCGGATCACCACGACCGAATCCCCTTAAAAATGGAAGACTTCCTCCTCCATCCCCTCTTAAGGAAAACCTTTAATTAGCGTCGTACGCGTGTATTGACATATTTGACATGAAGATGGCGGATTGTTTACATCCGGAAGTTGTACGGTTATTTTAGGTTCGCGTAGGCTTATAATTATCGTACTTGATGAGATGTTGTTAGTACAAGTCGCAAAAGAATTAGAGTGAAGAGAAAGTGATAGTAAAGTAAGAATGGAAACATAGAAGAAGGGTTGCACTGTTTGGGGTGTCGACAAAGAGTGGAAAGGAAGGGAAGACCTTCCCCAAAACAGTACAACGGTACTTTGGGAAATAGAGGAGAGAAGACGAGAGGAAAGTTAAAAGTGTAAAGAACGAGATTTGAGTGGTATGGCACCCAGGAGTGCAGAGTGACACCCCCTGTGGCTTATAGCAGCCATCCGCTGACATGGGAGGGGTAACAGGCGTGGTTCCAACCACCCCATATTGGCTGGCGCCAAAAAAACAAAAATCAAAACGTAAAGAAAATTACCATTAAAACCTGAAAATCCAGAGAAAAACGAACATATGCAACCAATTATACTTAATTTGACTACCTCAACACTACTATATATTCTTTTAGGCCATTTACTCTTTAGTTGTCTTTTATGGTGTTCAAGACCGATGTTAAGCACCCAAGCATTTGTGTGGCCCTTTAAAATACGCCCCACACACCGGCAAGTAAAAGTAGCGTGCTACAAAACCTCCACTAAAAATTCCGCTTACACAAATTAAAAACGAATCCTACAATGTTAATTAAATCATGTTTTGTTTGTCCACAGGGTTCTCGTCGGTTATTCCGGGTTTGCCTCGACACTCAATGGTCGTTGACCGTCCTCACGGCATATACAACTTGAGGGTGAGCAATGCTTCCCTAGAGGACGACGCCGAATATGAGTGTCAAGTGGGACCGGCAAAGCCTCATAAGGCAATTCGAGCAAAAGCCAGGCTCAACGTCATGTGTAAGTACCTGAGTGTTTGATTAAGGTTATTTCACACGTTCTCGAACGCAGTCCTGTTTTTTATTTAGTAAGCAGCCATGCAGCGGCTAGGGGTAAACTCCTTTTGCGTAGTGACAACACTGACGGCATTTTATGTACAAATGTAACATCTTGGTAAGAAATATTGTTAATATACACATAGTTACCATCGGGGACACGGAAAACTGGGCAAAGGTGTCACACAATTGGCAAAATATCTAAACCAGGCCTTAGCTATTCATAACCACGCTTTTAATGTTTGGCGTATTTCTCATTTTGACACTGACAAAGTCGAAGTTTTATTAAATTTGTTTCAATTATATTTATTAACATGCAGCTACTGCTCGAGATTTGTTAAAAATTGATACAGCTGGCATGTCAAACCAATTGATATATTTCAGTGCTAATTTGACAATTTTTTCGAAAATATCAATCATATTGACGCGAAAGGTGCATTTACATTGACATTTTTTTTAAACGACAAGAACAGACTGTCCAGAATTCCATCTCCCTCATAGTACACTAAGGCATGATGGCCGTCCTTGTTGCAACCTATATGTTGGAAAAAGATGGTAGTAAATCATTGGTTGGTGTGTGCGTTTTCTTCTCTTTTCATAAAAATAATGTGTAAATTCAGGGACATATACTCTCGTGTGGAGCGAAAATCGCATGATCAGATGTTTCACGCAGTTTCAAAATTTATACGAGGGATGTCCTGGAAATATCTACGTTTCTGTAGAGTCACTTGCGACGCTGCCACAACCTGAGTTTATTAGTCAAGAGGCTTTCTATACTTGTGTAAATCGTTATCCAGATTTTTTTCTTTTCTCACTGTTGAGTTTTACAGCGTAATTTCTTCCAACAAGGATGATATTTTAAATTTGTTCTTGATTTTGGCTTTGAGATAAAAGTTGATTGAGAGAACAACATTTGTAATAATAGAGCAAAACTGATGTAGACTTAATGCTTTTTTAAAATTAAAAATTGTGTTACAGTATTGCGGTTGTCGTTACATGTCTTCAGAGGTGCAAATGTAACGAATTACTTTCGCCAGTGACGCATATTTTTTATTCAACATCAACCTTTCCCTACTGATATAATAATTTATAGATAGCAACAAATAAAAAAAGTCTAAATAATAATAAATTAATGAAAAAAGCAAATGTCCTTTCAGTGGCGTTCTCTTTTGCTTTTGTTAAATCAAAGCCTCTCTTTACATCTTGGCTTAAATTTTAGAGGTGAGGGGACAAGAAAAATCAGTTTGACTCACTCATTACAATTGTCTAACAAAATCAGGTTGCCTTAGTTTCACTGAGGACCCCTCACATATAAAATTAACCAATTAGAGGTGGTAAAAGTAACATCACCTACTAAAAGAAACTAATATTTAATTACATATGTGTTGTAAAAGGGTGCAATAATGGAAGTTTCTCAAAATTACTTTCTTGACTTTCTTGAAAACACACAGTGACTATATGTAAATTTTAAAACTCTGACAACAGTAAATCGGTTACATCATACTATTTTCTCCATCATTTTGGCACCCTATTTGCATACAACATGGAGGTCTGGTGGCGTCTTCTTTTGAAATCATTATAACAGAAACTTGAGCAAGCATTTTAGTGAACAATAAACAAACTTGTTAAATTTAAAGGGGTTAAATTGCAAATTTCCATAGTAACGAGTTAAATTCCTAAATCTGATTGGCTCTTTATTTCTAACAACTTTTAAATTTTAACACATTTTGATACAGATTTGGGTCTGTTGTAGGTTAGACCACATTATTATAAAACTTTAAAAAGTCACAATAGTGACTGAAATTTGCGAGTTTGTTTTCTAAAAAAAGCTCGTATTGAAGTAAGTAGAAAGTCACATAATACCCACCGGCGCCGGGTGGGTATTATGTGTATTTAAACTTACACATACACATCTAAAATGTGCAGAATCTCAAAACAACGTTACCATTTTATAGATAATAAATAAATAAAAATCAAGTTAAAAATACAGTTATAATGTAAGTGTTTTTTCACTTCTTTTATATCTACAATCAACAATTTCGAAGAGATCGTGTAAAATCCTGTTAGTGTGTGTTAAAAATTGAAACCATTTGCCATATTGCAAAATAATGGTTTAATTGATTAACCAAACCAAAATGGAATATTCTAACTCACTTAAAACAAATAATTAGAATAGTTGTTGTTTCATCATATTAATATCATTAAAATTACGACTTACACGCATTGCAAAACCTAAGACCTAGATGCAGAAAAACTTACACTATTAAGATGGTCCCGAAAAGTTAAACTAGGGGCGAAGATCACTCCAAGATCCTTTATTACATCCATTTTGCTAATTAAATCAATTAAATAATGAGTGTCCATTAAATATAAAGCTTTAGTTAAGGTAACAAAGCAGCATTTACCATAATTAAGAATTAATTTAAGTATATTTGGCACACCATCTTGCAACTAAATCTAAATTATTTTGTAATAGTAGGATATCATCAATGGATCTGATCGATAAATATAATTTGATGTCAGCAGCATACGCCAGAACAGGACAGGAGAAAGAAGAAATAAGATCATAATATAAATAATAACGGACCAAAGTGGGACCCTTGACGTACACCTGAATCAGCTACAAACTCTCTTGATGCAAACCCATTAATAATAATAATAATAATAATAGTAAAGTACCTTACGATATTTAGAAATTGCAGCTATTTTTCCATAACGATGTAATTTGGTAAAAACTGGTCTGATCGATGTCACTTATACTCGTAACTGCGTTGACTTGCGTCTTTGTATGCTGTCATGGTCCATGATAAACAAATTTTTAGATTTGAATTGTAACAGGGTTGCTTCTCACAGAAAGACCCGAATACGCCTCAACGATATACTGGCCAATTACTTTTATATTCGTACGGATAAACCGCAAATAAAACAGACGTAGAGATCTTGTATATAGCTATTTTGTCATATCGAGTAGTCTTAATGAAATTGATGTTGGATTTCTAAAGCGGGAGGGTTGAGTTTATCGAAATGTCAACAATTTATTTTATCAGATTTCCTTCTATAAAAAAAATTACATTTCACTCTTTTCAGCGCCGCCCTCATCCGTTGAAATTTTAAACTACCGGCATTTTTCAAAGATAGAAATAAAAGAAAATGAAGAGTTCCATCTCGAATGCAGAGTGCGAAACGCAAAACCAGCAGCAAAAATTGTCTGGTACAGAGGAATCGTAGAATTAAACATACGTAAGCAGTTTAAATATTTGCTCGACTTAGGATGACAAACTTTTTCATTGCAGCCAATCGCGATGATCAAATAATTGAAGTTCCCGGGAACAACGGGGACAAAAGATTTACCAGATACGACACACATTCTCGCATATCGTTGAAGGCAACAGCTCAAGATGATCATGCCGAATACACGTGCGAAGCGATGCACGAAGCATTATCTTCCGACATACCTATGAAAACATCGGTGCAGTTTAGTGTATTTTGTAAGTAACTTCACTCTTTATCGTTTAACACACTCTGACTCCGAATGTGCTCAGATCCGCCTGGTTTGTCATATATTGAGGGGTATACGAAAGTACCTCCGTCTAATTCGTCACCCAGCTTAGATGAGGAAAACTTAAAAAATTTCTCCGATTTCCTTATAACAGTGGGCACTGTTGTGGGCACCTTAATAATATTAATGAACGTCTTGCTCATCAGTTGTTTCTTACACAGAATATCCAAGAAACGGATTTCAGGTAATTAATACGTTTTATTTCCTTTTGCCCAATGTACAACGACCATATCGAGAAGATTTACCCCACCAGATTTGTTGGATAAACAAGATTTACCGAGAGTTTCTGTCATTGGTATTTTCTTTTTAATTACCAACATCGAATTAGTTGCCGGTTGCATGCTTAAACGAAGACTTAAAATAATCCGACATTCGTTTTCACATTTGATAGTTTATTTGTTCGCCTATTTTATTGATCGCAGTAGTTTATATACTCGTTTCATATTTTTTTCAGAACAAAGTAATCAAACTCGTACATGGGCTACCATCGAAATGTGTGCTCCGAATAGCCACAACGATACCGTCACAGGTGAAACATTGTCCTCAGTTAATGACAAAAGTGCAACTTACAGTAACGAAGGAAGTAAGAACGACTACGTGGTAAGCTTTTTTTTTTAAATACTGTAGCGCTTTTCATTTTTCACGACATGATCAGTACTAATTCATTTCAAATTTTCTACTTTCTTTGATTAAACAATTCACTTGTGATTCTAAATAGACCAAACTGACTTTTCAATTACTCATCAATATCCTCAACGACTGTGTATCAGTGGCGGCTCGTGACTGTCTGATGTGGTGAGGCGATGATAGAAATTTGACAATAATAGTAATATTACCTGGTCTTACTAGTTAGTAATGATAGAAGTCTTGCCTGAATACCGGTCATTCCCGGGTCAGTGGTAGGTCCTAATAATAATAATAATAATAACACCCATAACACATTGAATCAACAATGTTTTTACAAGTCAAAATTTTGTTGAAAGTAGCACTTTCTTGGAGGGATTCGGTAATAGTTGTTGTGTCCTTTTCTAAACGTTTTAAACCCATGAAATTTTTAATGTGTACTTTGGAACTTTCATGTAACTTTCCACTTCGGATGAAATTCTTTAAATCGTTATATCCCCGGATGTTGTGTAAATATTACGGCAGAGCCATTATTTATATGTTTCGTAGGTACCAAGTTGATTTAAAAGACTTACTTACTTAAGTACTGACGATCTGTCGCTTATCAATGGAAGTTAAATGAATTAACGGTTTTGATTGCTCGATAGGTATTTAGCAAAATTTGCCGACGTTCTAGCTCGGTTCGCCGTGAAAACGGCGTTTCAAGAAGCAACATGACGATATCGTACTCGGGATTCATTTTTCACTCACCTGTACCTATGAAAGAGACAATAACACAAAACACCAACACGTGGGTTTTTATTCACGTTCATGCTAATTACCCAAGCACCCCGCAACCCTACCGTTGTGTATAATAAATGGAAAAATGGTTTAATGAGTACGCCGAAATTGGCCGAGAAGCACCGAAGACATCGCCTCAGTTCCGAGCGAACGCATGTATAGGAGTATAGGAGCTGAGCCATGAAAATCCGTGTCTATGATTGGGCTTCGCTGGTTCAAGTGAATCGACGTTCTGGCCGCTTCAGTTAAAGAACTAGGGGCATAAATCGTACGGTATTCAACGGAAAATGTCAGCAGGAAGCGTAAAAAATAAAAAATCATGTACAGATTTGCTATTTCAACATATTTTTGTAACTAAAAATGCATTGAAAGCTCTTTTTTAATTATAAATTAAGTCAATATGTTCTTAAGATATATGCTGTGAGGCGCCGCCTCACTTGCCTCATCTGACGAGCCGCCACTGCTGTGTATGTGAAAATGATGAGAACTCTGAAAGATTTGTAGTTTCGGTAACTAAAGTATGAACCCTTTCTATTTTTGTAAAACTTTAAAATGCTTGCAAAATAATATAATTAGATTCATGATCACAGACAACAAGATGTGAATACTGAATAAGCCTTCAGATAGTGTTTTTATTTGACACAGTAGCTACATGTGTGTAATCGAAAAAATAAATAAATTATTATAAATTGTATAGTTTTGCCTTAAAACTATAATATTATAACCAAGAAGATTTTTCAAAACGCCATCACTTTTTAAATTTGTTTTTTTCTTAAATTTTATATCATTAAGTCTTTAATGAAATAAGAATTTTTATCAGAATAGGTTACCCCTAATCTTACAACTGTGTGAAAAATTCATTTTTTTCCGAGTGCAGCTTAGGTAATGAAATTCGAAGTAAACTGTTAGGGTATAAAAAATCGTTTCTGAACAATACTCTCCGATTGCTATATCCAAACTTATTTTTTATTAATTTTTCTATTGCATACTTTTGAAGTGATTTGTTTGTTCATTTAACATAAATATCTGTCGTTGAAAGTTTTAAAATGTTGTAATGAAATGATTTTTTGTAACTTTGTAAAGTATGTCTACAGTAAATCATTGACAGCAAACAACGGGGAAATATCATTTACTTATGCACAACAGTGTGAATGAATAAACACATGCGTTTTTCGCAAGCAACGCCAACTCGATGACTTTTTCAATTGAACATCCATTACTACAGAACAATAGTGTCACTACCAAGAACGTGTGTATGAATAATATCTATTAAAAAGTTGGTTTTGAATTCGAAAATTATATAAAAAAATTGGTCCAAAGAGTTTAGACAGTACTTCCCTCGCTGTCGGAAATGTGACGACTGAATGCCTATTATGTTTTTTTTTCGCAGTAGATTTCAAAGCATTCGGTTTTGTAGTTCCTGAGTAAATGAATAAAATAAATTTAGGAATTTCTTATTTTTTTGAGTCACCCGCTATATGCAAATTCAAAAAATATGAATGGGATGATAAATTACAAGTACACACTCATCATATTTTGTACATTCTAAATTGGATTTATCCGGCAAACTTTTGAACTGACGTCATCAGTTTTTTGGAGAAGATAATCAAATATATTTTGACTAAAAATTTATTATGCTCTTTATAACCTTAAAACATCTGCAAAATTTCAAAACATTCCGTTCTGTAGTTCCTGATTAAATCAATAAAACACATTTATACGCATTCATTAGTTTCTTTGGGTCACCCTGTATATGCAAATCGAAAAAATATGAACGGAATGATAAATCACAAGAAGAGACTCATCATATTTTGTACAGTTTAGATAGGATTTATTCCGCAAAGTTTCGAGCTGACGTCATCAATTTTTTGGAGATGATAAGCAAATATATTTTGACCAAACATTTGTTATGCTTTTTATAACCTTAAAACATCTGGAAGATTTCAAAGCATTCGGTTTTGTAGTTCCTGATTAACTCAATAAAATAAATTCACGCATTCATTAATTTTTTGAGTCACCCTGTATATGCAAATAGAAAAAATTTGAATGGAATGATAAATCACAAGAAGAGACTCGCCATATTTTGTACATTTTAGATAGGATTTATTCAGCAAAATTTTGTGGTGGCGTCATACATTGTTTAGGGGGGACGACCAAATAGATTTTGATCAAAAATTTACCATGCTTATGATAATGTCAAAACATCTTCAAGATTGCAAAGCATTCGGCTTTGTAGTTCCTGAGTAAACCAGTAAAATAAATTTACGCATTCATTAATCTTTTTGAGTCACCCTGTATATGCAAATCCAAAAAATATGAATAGAGTGATAAATCACAAGTACAGACTCATCATATTTTGTACAGTTTAGATACGATTTATTCCGCAAAGTTTCGAGCTGACGTCATCAATTTTTTGGAGGGGATAAGCAAATATATTTTGACTAAAGATTTATGATACTCTTTAGAAACCAGCAAAAAATAAAATAACTAAAAATTAAAAAAATGTTCAAAAATCGGAAAAAAACGAACTAAAACCGAAAAATTATAACAATAAAACATCGAAAAGTTTAAGACTTTGGGAAATAGAAAATTGAAAAATTGTAAAAAAAATAGAGAGAGGAAAAAACGCAAAATTGAAGGAAACATTAAAATGTCTAAAAAACTGAAAAATTGAAGAATGGAAAATCTAAAATTTGAGGAACTGAAAAATTAAATAATCGAAAAATTGAAAAGTTGAGACACCGAGAAAATTAATAATCAAAAATGAAAAACTTAAAAATTTTAAAACTGCAAGATCGAAAAAGTAAAAAATTTAACAATTTAACACATTTCTAAAAAATCGCAAGATTGAAGAAACGAAAAATTGAAACATCAAAACTTAAAAATCAAACTAAGTACTAAAAATCGGAATACTAAACATAAAACATTAATTTATTTTGTTTAGTTTGATTTATGTAATGAACACTTTCGTAAATAAATGGTTGTTATTTAAAAATCTAAAAATTTAAATCGAGAGACTGAAAAATTAAAAATCGAAAACTAAAAGTTGAAAAATTCCAAAATTCCAAACCACGAAAAATTAAAAAATACTACAAAAATCGGAAAAAATAGGAACATTGAAAAATTAAACTGCAAAACTTAGAAATTAAAAAATCCGAAAGGAAAATCAGAAAGAAAAACCCCAAGATTGCAAAACACCAAACAAATAAAATCACTAATCACGAATCACTGATCATTGATCGTGATTTCGTTATTTCTTGGTTTCGTGATTTCGTGATTCGTGATTAGTGATTCGTGATTCGTGATTAGTGATCAGTGATTCGTGATTAGTGATTAGTGATTCGTGATTCGTGATTTTTTTTTCAATTTATTAAGTTTTAAAGTTTAAATGTTTCAGTTTTGAACTTTTCCATTTTGGGTTGTCTTGATTTTTAAATGTTTCAATTTTTTAATTTAGATTTCTCTTTTTTTCGATTTTTCAATTTTTAGATTTTTCATTTTTCGGCATTTCAATTTTAGAATTTTTCAATTTTCCGATTTTTCGGTTTTTCTTCTACAATTCTTCGATTTTTAAAATTTTACATTTTCGATGTTTCAGTTGTTTTTCGATTTTGAGTTTTTTCGATTTTTTGATTTTACAATTTTTTGATATCTGATTTTTTTGGGATTTTTTAATTTTTCGGTATTTATATTTTTCGATTTTTCAGTTTTTGATTTTTCAATTTTTCGTTCTCGATTTTTCAGTTTTTCAATTTATTCTTTTTACTTCCCGAGCGTAAGCAAAGGAAGTATTGTAATCGAGTCCGTCGGCCGACTCTCTACTTTTACGTTTTCTCGATCTTTCATGACACCTAGAAGATGAAGAAATAGGTCTCCCATTTCCGTCTATCGGTCCGTCTGTCTGCCGTCCCGGATTTTTATTAGACAGATAATCTCCGAAAGTACTGGACCGATTGTTGTGAAATTTTGTACTTAAATTAGCAATATCATGTAGATCGTAAAACGCTAACCAAAATTTGTATAAAATAACATAGTCCTACATCTGTAGTTTACGACTCCGAATTGAGTTTTTTAGTGAGTGAGTGAGTGAGTAAGTGAGTGAGTGAGTGAGTGAGTGAGTGAGTGAGTGAGTGAGTGAGTGAGTGAGTGAGTGAGTGAGTGAGTGAGTGAGTGAGTGAGTGAGTGAGTGAGTGAGTGAGTGAGTGAGTGAGTGAGTGAGTGAGTGAGTGAGTGAGTGAGTGAGTGAGTGAGTGAGTGAGTGAATCACGAATCACGAATCACGAATCACTAATCACAAATCACTAATCACTAATCACGAATCACTAATCACCAATCACTAATCACGAATCACTAATCACGAATCACTAATCACGAATCACTAATCACTAATCTAATTTTTTTTAGTGATTAGTGATTAGTGATTAGTGATTAGTGATAAGTGATTAGTGATTGGTGATTAGTGATTAGTGATTCGTGATTTCGTGATTAGTGATTCGTGATTAGTGATTAGTGATTAGTGATTCGTGATTCGTGATATCGTGATTCGTGATATCGTGATTCGTGATATCGTGATTTCGTGACTAGTGATTCGTGATTCGTGATTCGTGATTTCGTGATTAGTGATTAGTGATTAGTGATTCGTGATTCGTGATTCGTGATTAGTTATTAGTGATTCGTGATTAGTGATTAGTGATTAGTGTCAATTTATTTTATTGATTAAATTAAAGGCAACACTTATTATTACTATTACATTGGACCAACCCAATTTGGTAGACACAAAATTTTTTAAAGTAAAAACTCGGTTGAAACATAAGGGTAGCACGCTTATTTACATCGACTTTAACATTACAGACCTGCATTTATTTTATGCGCTCACTTGGTTCCGCGAATGTGGAATAGACATGTTTATAATCAACCAATTGTGAATTTCACCGTCAAGAATTAAAATAAAACCCAATGTTTTATATAATAAGCGGAAGTCGAAGCAATAAAACCGATGGTCGTTTTGTTTACAGTTTCTCTGTTTGACTCTCACGTATGCTGTTACGCTTGTCATCTTAAATTAAGAATGTTTATACATAAACGATTTTCAGTTGCCTTTCATATTACTAGTCCTTTTGTACTTAAATTAGCAATATCATGTAGATGGTAAAACGCTAACCAAAATTTGTATAAAATAACATAGTCCTACATCTGTAGTTTACGACTCCGAATTGAGTTTTTAAGTGAGTGAGTGAGTGAGTGAGTGAGTGAATCATGAATCACGAATCACTAATCACGAATCACGAATCACAAATCACAAATCACTAATCACGAATCACTAATCTCAAATCACTAATCACGAAACACTAATCACGAATCACGAAATCACGAAATCACGAATCACTAATCACGAATCACGAATCAGTAATCACTAATCACGAATCACTAATCACTAATCACAAAATCACTAATCTCGAAATCACGAAATCACGAATCACTAATCACTAATCACAAATCACTAATCACGAGTCACTAATCACTAATAACTAATCTAATTTTTTTTAGTGATAAGTGATTAGTGATTCGTGATTTGTGATTAGTGAGTGATTCGTGATTAGTGATTCGTGATTTCGTGATTAGTGATTCGTGATTAGTTATTCGTGATTTCGTGATTAGTGATTTCGTGATTCGTGATTAGTGATTCGTGATTAGTGATTAGTGATTCGTGATTAGTGATTCGTGATTAGTGATTTCGTGATTAGTGATTCGTGATTAGTGATTCGTGATTAGTGATTCGTGATTACTGATTAGTGATTCGTGATTAGTGATTCGTGATTCGTGATTAGTGATTCGTGATTCACTCACTCACTCACTCACTCACTCACTTAAAAACTCAATTCGGAGTCGTAAACTACAGATTTTGGTTAGCGTTTTACCATCTACATGATATTGCTAATTTAAGTACAAAATTTCACAACAATCGGTCTAGTACTTTCTGAGTTTTTAAGTGAGTGAGTGATTAGTGATTCATGAATATCATGTAGATCGTAAAACGCTAACCAAAATTTGTATAAAATAACATAGTCCTACATCTGTAGTTTACGACTCCGAATTGAGTTTTTTAGTGAGTGAGTGAGTGAGTAAGTGAGTGAGTGAGTGAGTGAGTGAGTGAGTGAGTGAGTGAGTGAGTGAGTGAGTGAGTGAGTGAGTGAGTGAGTGAGTGAGTGAGTGAGTGAGTGAGTGAGTGAGTGAGTGAGTGAGTGAGTGAGTGAGTGAGTGAGTGAGTGAGTGAATCACTAATCACGAATCACGAGTCACGAAATCACGAATCACTAATCACTAATCACGAATCATAAATCACTAATCACAAAAAAAAATTAGATTAGTGATTGGTGATTAGTGATTAGTGACTCGTGGTTAGTGATTAGTGATTAGTGATTTTGTGATTTCGTGATTAGTGATTTGTGATTCGTGATTAGTGATTAGTGATTCGTGATTTCGTGATTAGTGATTCGTGGTTCGTGATTAGTTATTCGTGATTCGTGGTAAGTGATTTCGTGATTTCGTGATTTCGTGATTCGTGATTCGTGATGAGTGACTCGTGATTCGTGATTCATGATTCACTCACTCACTCACTCACTCACTCACTCACTCACTCACTCACTCACTCACTTAAAAACTCAATTCGGAGTCGTAAACTACAGATGTAGGACTATGTTATTTTCTAATCACGAATCACTAATCACGAATCACGAATCACTAATGACTAATCACGAATCACTAATCACGAAATCACGAATCACTAATCACGAATCACTAGTCACGATATCACGAATCACGATATCACAAATCACGGATCACGAAATCACGAATCACTAATCACCAATCACTAATCACTAATCACTAATCACTAATCACGAATCACTAAAAAAAATTAGATTAGTGATTAGTGATTGGTGATTCGTGATTCGTGATTAGTGATTGGTGATTAGTGACTCGTGATTAGTGATTCGCGATTAGTGATTAGTGATTCGGGATTAGTGATTGGTGATTAGTGATTCGTGATTAGTGATTCGTGATTAGTGATTAGAGACTCGAGATTAGTGATTCGTGATTCGTGATTCGTGATTCACTCACTCACTCACTCACTCACTCACTCACTCACTCACTTAAAAACTCAATTCGGAGTCGTAAACAACAGATGTAGGACTATGTTATTTTCTAATCACTAATCACTAATCACGAATCACTAATAACTAATCACGAATCACGAATCACTAATCACGAAATCACGAATCACGAATCACGAATCACTAGTCACGAAATCACGAATCACGATATCACGAATCACGAATCACTAATCACTAGTCACCAATCACTAATCACTAATCACTAATCGCGAATCACTAATCACTTATCACGAGTCACTAATCACTAATCACGAATCACTAATCACCAATCACTAATCACTAATCTAATTTTTTTAAGTGATTCGTGATTAGTGATTAGTGATAAGTGATTAGTGATTAGTGATTCGTGATTTCGTGATTTCGTGATTAGTGATTCGTGATTCGTGATTAGTGATTAGTGATTCGTGATTCGTGATATCGTGATTCGTGATTTCGTGATTAGTGATTAGTGATTCGTGATTCGTAATTCGTGATTAGTTATTAGTGATTCGTGTTTAGTGATTCGTGATTCGTGATTAGTGATTCGTGATTAGTGATAAGTGATTAGTGATTAGTGATTCGTGATTTCGTGATTAGTGATTCGTGATTCGTGACTAGTGATTCGTGATTCGTGATTCGTGATTCGTGATTTCGTGATTAGTGATTAGTGATTCGTGATTCGTGATTAGTTATTAGTGATTCGTGTTTAGTGATTCGTGATTAGTGATTAGTGATTCGTGATTAGTGATTCGTGATTAGTGATTTGAGATTAGTGATTCGTGATTAGTGATTAGTGATTTGTGATTTGTGATTCGTGATTCGTGATTAGTGATTCGTGATTCGTGATTCATGATTCACTCACTCACTCACTCACTCACTCACTCACTCACTCACTCACTTAAAAACTCAATTCGGAGTCGTAAACTACAGATGTAGGACTATGTTATTTTATACAAATTTTGGTTAGCGTTTTACCATCTACATGATATTGCTAATTTAAGTACAAAAGGACTAGTAATATGAAAGGCAACTGAAAATCGTTTATGTATAAACATTCTTAATTTAAGATGACAAGCGTAACAGCATACGTGAGAGTCAAACAGAGAAACTGTAAACAAAACGACCATCGGTTTTATTGCTTCGACTTCCGCTTATTATATACAACATTTGGTTTTATTTTAATTCTTGACGGTGAAATTCACAATTGGTTGATTATAAACATGTCTATTCCACATTCGCGGAATCAAGTGAGCGCATAAAATAAATGCAGGTCTGTAATGTTAAAGTCGATGTAAATAAGCGTGCTACCCTTATGTTTCAACCGAGTTTTTACTTTAAAAAATTTTGTGTCTACCAAATTGGGTTGGTTCAATGTAATAGTAATAATAAGTGTTGCCTTTAATTTAATCAATAAAATAAATTGACTTCATTAATTTTTTTGAGCCACCTCTTAAGAAAATCTAAACAATATGAATGAAGTGATAAATCACAAGTACAGACTCATCATATTTTTACGCTTTAGATAGGATTTATTCGGCAAACTTTCGAGCTGACGTCATCAAATTTTTTGAGGGGGGATTAGCAAATACATTTTGATAAAAAAGTTAACGTGCTTATGATAACTTTAATACATCTCCTATGTTTCAAAGCATTCGGTTTTGTTGTTCCTGATTAACTCAAAAAAATAAATTGACGCATTCATTAATTTTTTTCGGTCACCCTGTATATGCAAATCGAAAAAATTTGAATGGAATGATAAATCACAAGAAGAGACTCACCATATTTTGTACATTTTAGATAGGATTTATTCAGCAAAATTTTGTGGTGACGTCATAAATTTTTTAGGAGGTTACGACCAAATACATTTTGATCAAAAATTTACCATGCTTATGATAATTTTAAAACATCTTCAAGATTTCAAAGCATTCGGTTTTGTAGTTCCTGAGTAAATCAGTAAAATAAATTTTGCGCATTCATTAATTTTTTTGAGTCACCCTGTATATGCAAATCCAAAAAATATGAATGGAGTGATATATCACAAGTACAGACGCATCATATTTTGAACATTTTAGATAGGATTTATTCGGCAAACTTTTGAGCTGACGTCTTCAAGTTTTTGGAGGGGATAACCAAATATATTTTGACTAAAGATTTATGATGCTCTTTAGAGCCTTAAAACATCTGCAACATTTTAAAACATTCGGGTCAGCAGATTCAAAATTAAATTGCAAAATGTTGTTTTATGATTTTGATTTTTTTTCCAAAAATCTGGACGTTTCGGGTAAAAACTGAATTCGGAGTCGTAAACTACATGTGTAGGACTATGCTATTTTATACAATTTAAGACCCATTTACTATGTACAATTTTTAAGTGACGTCATCGCATTAGTGGTGGGGATGATTAGACAAATTTTGGTTAGCGTTTTACCAACTACATGATATTCCTAATATAAGTACAAAATTTCACAACAATCGGTCCAGTACTTTCGGAGATTATCTGTCTAATAAAAATTCGGGACGGCAGACGGACAGACGGACGGACAGACAGACGGAAATGGGAGATCTATTTTTTCGTATTCTAGGAGTCATGAAAGATCGAGAAAACGTAAAAGTAGAGAGTCGGCCGACGGACTCGATTACAATACTTCCTTTGCTTACGCTCGGGAAGTAAAAAAGGGAACAATGAAAAAAAAATTGAAATTAAGTGGTTGTGTTAGTTTTACGTAGTTGTACGTCGTAATAGTTTTCACGAAAAGTGGCATTTGTTTACGTATCTTCAATGTTCTGTTCACGGGGGTAGGTGTTTCTAAAAAATATACACGTATGTAAATGTAAATGGTATATGGTAACTTTATATGCACAGACATGTATTCTCAATGTGCTACACATTGTTATGGCATAAATACAGTTGATTGTAAACAGGGCGCAAGCCAGATTTGTTCCGGGAATTTGTTACTGTTCATGTTGTAGTACACAAAAAGAAAACAACAAAGTGCGTTCTATTGTTTTGCGTTTTTTTTTTTTAAATTTTCATATATATGTACTGCGTCTAATATACCGGATTTCAAAGATTTCATGAAGAAAGTATAAGGTAAACATAATTTCAATAATTATAGCTCTAACTGCTTTACAGTTATTAAAAATGAAATAGCTCATAATTAATTAAACTAATACATGTTGTTTATTAATTTTTTTGCATTATTTATTATTATGCCGTCGGCTTTGAAATTGATTCCACTAAAACTGCACAAAACAAAAATATGATGCAATTTTTTTCACACATAATTTTAAAACAACGGACTAATTTCGTTGTTTCTTTACTATAAATAGTTATAGTAATAACGATATAAATGGAAAGGAAAGTAACGCCCGAATATTTTTGCCAGGAGGATGACCCTAAACAAGCAACAAGGATTTACTTCATGGTCGAACCGGACTACCCAGGTGTACAGCCAGTGTGTCTCAGTTATGACCATGATAGGACCAGAGCTAGAGATGACCAAAGCCTTGACTTTCAAGGCACTATGACAGGTAACTAACTCACTTGCTACTTACCTACCTACTGACGATCGTCTATTTGAAAAATGCAAACATTTTTAGCTGCTTGTCGATTTGTAGTGTTGCAAAACTTTCAAATAATGTAAACCTCTAAAAATATCTTTTGATATTTGGTGCTAAAAGTTTTTAGTCTACGAGAAGACTTACAGTAAGCAGTAAAGTGTTTTTTTAATTGCAGATAGACAGTGTGTTCAGATTTCTATAGATTAAACTGTTTAAATTATTATGTAAATGCAAATATCATCCTTTATTTGTAACTTTTACTCTACTTTTACTATTTTAAATCTATAGATATATTTTTCTTTATCTAAATAATTATGTTTCAAAGGACTTTCCTCTTTCTCCTATCCGAGACAATTTTTATTGGACACACATACACGTTCTTTAATCGAGAGTGGACCGATTTTCCTAAACTGCGTCAAACAATTTTATCACCTGATTCTTCGAACACTTATATGTACATATATTGGAAAATGTATTAATTTTTTATTTAGTGAATTGTACCTTGCCTCCATCCTATGAACTCAAAAATGCCAAGAAAACTTTCATGTTTTAGCTAGAGATCAAATTTTTGTTAACATTTATGAGTTATATTCAGGCTCGTTTTAACCATTCTGAACTTCTCGTGATATGCAAAATCGATTCATTTGGCGAAAAGAAGACGATTGGATATAGTTTCAACTTTTGTCGTTTGTAGACTCAAGGAATCAGTTCAAAAATTTCAGAAATGTAACTTTTGATGTTTTCCCTTACGACTTCATATCATCATATTTAATAAAACAAATTATTTGATATGATTTTATGTCTCAAAATTCAAATACAAAAAAATTCGTTCTAAACATCTCCAATTCTTATTCTTTAAGAAAAGTACGCAGTGCACAGTTTTTGCTATTCCATACCCTTTGTCGTTAAATTACATTTTTTTTTTATTTTTTTGTAATAGTTGACTATTCTCTATCATTTCGTTACTCGAAAGCTATTCGAAATTTCGTTATTATTACAGAGTAACATAACTGCATAAAACTGATTTAAACAATATGGTTTTTCATAGTGTCTTCAAATTTTTTCAACTAAGAAAAAAAATTTGTCTGCATAAATCCAGCATCTGTGTAGATTGTGGTATCACATTATTTTTAAAACAAATATCTTTCAACGAAACAAATTTATTTCTCTTTATAGATAGGTGATCGATGTATGTCTAACATTCTCGTGTTCCATCAGGTTAGCTCAAGTCGGCTCAAGTAACATAGTTTTAAAATAATCAAATAAATAATGTTCACTGCGCTTGCGCAGAGGAACAAAATGCTAGAATTAAAAACAGAAAACAAATGTTAACGAACTGGCAACGCCGTTATTCTTTCTGTAACATTCTAAATTAATAAATTATAAACTTTACGCTGTCATCAAATGTGAACTCACTGAAACAAAACGAATTATTTATTGTCTTCATCTCGATGTTTTAAAATTATGTATTGCACAACTCGGTAGTTGAACACATTTTGACAAATTTCAGCAAAATCGACGTTCATAAGTGCCCCACCGCCAGCACCTCCAGCAGACGGGTCGTATTACAACATGTCCCACTGCTATCTTTCGAATCCACCACCTCTAGATTTTCAAGATCCGCCTCCAATACCGGCACTTCCTCAGGTGGATCATATGCACAACCCGATGACACCGCCTCTTCCGGCCAATGAATCTCTTCTCCGCCATCAGCGAGATGCCGTTCCATCGCCAGACGTTCTTCACAAAACCAGCGAGAATCCCCAAAGTCTCCTAGCTCAAATTCTTGAACAGGAAGGATATCTTGTCTGAGACATGGAAGATATTTTAAATGTCGTGTAAAATATCAAGCGCGACTGATGCTCAATTTTGTGAATTTAAAAAGGATCGCTGCAAAACAAAGACATATGTAATCAATTAATAACAGGGTATTTAATAAGTTTCTCAACAATAACTCTGTTAAAACAGTTAATATTGTTGTTTGGATATATTGTTAAATGTTAATTTAAGTTCTTTTTGCATGTTTTTACATGAGTAAAAAATGTTATTTACTAGTCCAATCCAACAACCAAAGTGTTACTTCTCTTAAGTTTAAATATAATTCTATTTTTCGAGTTTTATGAGTTAACATTTCCTCAACTTTTGTAAGTATGGAATTAATTTTTCTTTTTCTTGGGTCTATTTATTTTCTTTTCTTATGTACACAACTTTGTTACGTTAATAAATTTTGTTCCTATAGATATTAGGAAAACGGAATTTTTTATTTATTTTCAAACAAACTTATCCTCGTTTTACTCCTTACTTGTTTTCGTACAAAATCAAACAAAATGAGTAGCAAAATATGAAACCAAGCAATATGAACAAATGGACAATTCAAATCCGTACGATGACGATTTCCTTCTGAAATTCAATTTCGGTACGATTTTAAAATAGATTACAGGACGGATGCTAGATATTTGGCCGCCCGTGAAAAAATGACTTCCACTTTCCTGAAATATATTTTTTCCATATACAGGGTGATTCAATTTAAATGACCCACTTACCTCTTTCTTATAGGCAACCCAACATACATATAGTATCCACTTACTTTGACTAAATATTATTATAAATTATTAATATTATTAAGATGATTATCATAGATATATCCCGTACTTTCATTACTTGCATCAGTTGGGCCATTGTTGACAGCTACTGAACTATTCAACCTATATATAAATATTAATTATAGAATTATTATTGTCATTTAACTAACTAGCATTTGCTTGTTTGTGTTCTAGGACCAATTATTTTAAAATAAATTTTACGTACTGTCGTTTTTTCCAACGTTGCTTTACCAAAGCCGTCTTACTTTTTCTTCGAACACCACAGTTTTGTGCACTTTGCTATAAATTCCCATTTTTTTAACAGAAATAAAACAATAAAACAATTTCAAATATCAGTGAAATCGAAACACTCTCGCCAGAACGACTCCGATAAACTAATGCAAATTTTGTTCATTTAAAATTTTACTAGTACGGTCAGAGCACTTAGATCAGGTATAAAACTTTCCTTTTTAGGGAGAACCCAAAATTCGTCCAGTAAAATTTTTGCAATGTTGGTTGCCCACTTTTGTAATTAAAAAAATGTTAATTACCGGTTCTTCATTGACAAAAATATAAAATTAATTTAACACCTGTGTAGATTTGACTCATAGCCAAGTGTGCGAAAGCTGAATTCTGAAATATTACTATTTTTACTGAAAGCCCGAAAAATGTATTTTATATTTTTTCCAATTTAAAGAAAAATCATGTTTGTTGGCAAAAAATTAATTTAACTCCTGCCTCGAGCTTTACAAGTTGCGTTAAATATGTTAATTTCGCTTTTTCATATTTAAAAATAAAGCCTTAATCTCACATAAAAATTTATATAGGAACAGAGAATGCGTCCATCCACTGCAGACGAGCCTTAAAAGGCGAAAACAAAATTAAAGACACTGTTGGAAATGGTATCCATTCTTCTGTGTACATAAATAGGCACGTCTTTTCATGTTATCAAACACATTTTGTGGTGTAGCAGGAATATTGCGAGCCCACTAATTCTGTTTTCTGTTCTTCTATGGTGTGAAAGGGAGTCTTAAAAATACTTGGTGTTTTTTAGATAACCTAACAAGAGATAATCCAGAGGAATTAAATTTGGTGACCTTGGGGGGAGAGGGAGGGCACCCAGGAACTGAAGGTAAACTTTTCACTTTTTCATCAAAGAATTGACGTAAAAAATTCAAATTGTCTACTGTTGTATGTTGAAAAAATCCGTCTTGGAGTTCATTATCTTGTAACTCTTGAACAAAAGTTAGGTTATTGTTTCTAGTTAGTTCAAAGAATTTGGAAAGAAAAGGTAGAGCTTTTTTTCACAATTTTATGGCATGTAGATCCAACGGAAAGGCCAACTTCTTGCGACAGGTGCCTCATTGAAGTTGACGCTTTCTTCAACATCTTCTACGACTTCATTAGTACATACACAATGTTTGTCGTCCAGCACCTTTTTTGTTGTGGACACTACCTCTTTCACGAAATACTCGCACAGTGTTTCTTAACAACGTTGTAAAAATCAGCAACCATTAAATAATTATATTCTGCAAATTTTTGTTGGAATTCTTGTAAAACACTGATTTTCTACTTCTACGGCTTTTGTTGTTTTCAGGAAATTACCAAAAGTATTAACAGTTTTTAACGTGTATGTATGTTACTTAATAGGATTAATTTAAGCAGTTGATCTTTAATGATAAACATGCAGGTACGAAATCCTAAATACAGTTTATACTTGCAAATAATAGGTCCAAAAATTAGTTAAATGGTAAACAAAAAACAATCTATAGTTTCATTTCTTTATCATTTAATTTACAAAAAATATACAAAAATGTTTACATCTTAATATACCTACTTATTACTAGAAAATCACCATTTGACAAATTTAGTCAGTAATTATCCAAAATCAATACAAAGTCATACAAGAGAGAATCTCCATCATAAATCTGTAAGTATGCGATTTAATCACATGACTTAATGAAAAAATTAAAGTGCCAAGTATCGATCAATTTCGTGGATCCGATCACTATCGGCTATGAATTAAAGCTCTCGCTGCGACGAAATTTATAGTTTGTCTACTGATATTTGGAGGTGACTTCAATGCGACTAATGGGCTTAGGACGATTCATTGTTTAGCCCCGCTGTAAATGTGTTCATCAAGACTGTTTTTATAGAGTTTGAGAAATTTTCGAAGAGGTATAGCACCGATACTCTCGCAGGTAAAGAAACATTCATGTATCTGACAGTTTATTACAGTAGACGGTTGTCCGGGCTGGTAAAACCCCCTTAATTAGTGTAAGCTTTAGTAAAGTTTTTGAGAGGAGGCAATAAACTAACATCCTACACGGACGACTGAATTTGAGGAATCCTAATCAGTAGGTAATCAGTACCGACGATAAGACTAATCCTATTTCTACTCGCAAATATACCTCATCTAGGTGCAAATAAGATAAAAGCTTTCTACTTACCTGAAAAATATGTTTTCAAAACGTGGAAAGTTAACATTTAATCTTTTTACGCTTGGTAGAAAAAAATTGGTCTAAAGAATTTAGACAGTACTTCCCTCGCTGTCGGAAATGTGACGACTGAATGCCTATTATGTTTTTTTTTTTCGCAGTAGATTTCAAAGCATTCGGTTTTGTAGTTCCTGAGTAAATGAATAAAATAAATTTAGGAATTTGTTATTTTTTTTGAGTCACCCGCTATATGCAAATTCAAAAAATATGAATGGGATGATAAATTACAAGTACACACTCATCATATTTTGTACATTCTAAATTGGATTTATCCGGCAAACTTTTGAACTGACGTCATCAGTTTTTTGGAGAAGATAATCAAATATATTTTGACTAAAAATTTATTATGCTCTTTATAACCTTAAAACATCTGCAAAATTTCAAAACATTCCGTTCTGTAGTTCCTGATTAAATCAATAAAACACATTTATACGCATTCATTATTTTTTTTGGGTCACCCTGTATATGCAAATCGAAAAAATATGAACGGAATGATAAATCACAAGAAGAGACTCATCATATTTTGTACAGTTTAGATACGATTTATTCCGCAAAGTTTCGAGCTGACGTCATCAATTTTTTGGAGGGGATAAGCAAATATATTTTGACTAAAGATTTATGATACTCTTTAGAAACCAGCAAAAAATAAAATAACTAAAAATTAAAAAAATGTTCAAAAATCGGAAAAAAACGAACTAAAACCGAAAAATTATAACAATAAAACATCGAAAAGTTTAAGACTTTGGGAAATAGAAAATAGAAAAATTGAGAAATTGTAAAAAAAATAGAGAGAGGAAAAAACGCAAAATTGAAGGAAACATTAAAATGTCTAAAAAACTGAAAAATTGAAGAATGGAAAATCGAAAATTTGAGGAACTGAAAAATTAAATAATCGAAAAATTGAAAAGTTGAGACACCGAGAAAATTAATAATCAAAAATGAAAAACTTAAAAATTTTAAAACTGCAAGATTGAAAAAGTAAAAAATTTAACAATTTAACATATTTCTAAAAAATCGTAAGATTGAAGAAACGAAAAATTGAAACATCAAAACTTAAAAATCAAACTAAGTACTAAAAATCGGAATACTAAACATAAAAATTAATTTATTTTGTTTAGTTTGATTTATGTAATGAACACTTTCGTAAATAAATGGTTGTTATTTAAAAATCTAAAAATTTAAATCGAGAGACTGAAAAATTAAAAATCGAAAACTAAAAGTTGAAAAATTCCAAAATTCCAAACCACGAAAAATTAAAAAATACTACAAAAATCGGAAAAAATAGGAACATTGAAAAATTAAACTGCAAAACTTAGAAATTAAAAAATCCGAAAGGAAAATCAGAAAGAAAAACCCCAAGATTGCAAACCACCAAACAAATAAAATCACTAATCACTAATCACGAATCACTGATCATTGATCGTGATTTTGTGATTTCTTGGTTTCGTAATTTCGTGATTCGTGATTAGCGATTCGTGATTCGTGATTAGTGATCAGTGATTCGTGATTAGTGATTAGTGATTCGTGATTAGTGATTAGTGATTCGTGATTCGTAATTTTTTTTTCAATTTATTAAGTTTTAAAGTTTAAATGTTTCAGTTTTGAACTTTTCCATTTTGGGTTGTCTTGATTTTTAAATGTTTCAATTTTTCAATTTAGATTTCTCGGTTTTTCGATTTTTCAATTTTTAGATTTTTCATTTTTCGGCATTTCAATTTTAGAATTTTTCAATTTTCCGATTTTCGGTTTTTCTTCTACAATTCTTCGATTTTTAAAATTTTACATTTTCGATGTTTCAGTTGTTTTTCAATTTTGAGTTTTTCCGATTTTTTGATTTTACAATTTTTCGATATCTGATTTTTTTTTGGATTTTTCAGTTTTTCGGTATTTATATTTTCCGATTTTTCAGTTTTTGATTTTTCAATTTTTCGTTCTCGATTTTTCAGTTTTTCAATTTATTCTTTTTACTTCCCGAGCGTAAGCAAATGAAGTATTGTAATCGAGTCCGTCGGCCGACTCTCTACTTTTACGTTTTCTCGATCTTTCATGACACCTAGAAGATGAAGAAATAGGTCTCCCATTTCCGTCTATCTGTCCGTCTGTCCGTCTGTCTGCCGTCCCGGATTTTTATTAGACAGATAATCTCCGAAAGTACTGGATTATTGTGAAATTTTCTACTTAAATTAGCAATATCATGTAGATGGTAAAACGATAACCAAAATTTGTATAAAATAACATAGTCCTACATCTGTAGTTTACGACTCCTAATTGAGTTTTTAAGTGAGTGAGTGAGTGAGTGAGTGAGTGAGTGAGTGAGTGAGTGAGTGAATCACGAATCACGAATCACGAATCACTAATCACCAATCACAAATCACTAATCACGAGTCACTAATCACTAATCACGAGTCACTAATCACCAATCACTAATCACGAATCATTAACCACTAATCGCGAATCACTAATCACGAATCACTAATCACGAATCACTAATCACTAATCACGAGTCACTAATCACTAATCACTAATCACGAATCACTGTTCACAAATCACTAATCACGAATCACTAATCACTAATCGCGAATCACTGATCACGAACTAATCACGAATCACTAATCACGAATCACTAATCACTAATCTAATTTTTTTTAGAGATTCGTGATTCGTGATTTTGTGATTTCGTGATTAGTGGTTCTTGATTCGTGATTCGTGATTAGTGATTAGTGATTCGTGATTCGTGATTAGTGATTCGTGATATTGTGATTTCGTGATTAGTGATTCGTGATTCGTGATTAGTGATTAGTGATTCGTGATTTCGTGATTTCTTTTTTTGATTAGTGATTTCGTGATTAGTGATTCGTGATTCGTGATTCGTGATTTCGTGATTAGTGATTCGTGATTCGTGATTAGTGATTCGTGATTAAAAAATAACATGGTCCTAAATCTGTAGTTTACGACTCCGAATTGAGTTTTTAAGTGAGTGAGTGAGTGAGTGAGTGAGTGAGTGAATCATGAATCACGAATCACGAATCACGAATCACGAATCACTAATCACGAATCACTAATCACGAATCACGAATCACTAATCACGAAGCACTAATCACCAATCACGAATCACTCATCCCGAATCACTAATCGCGAAATCTCGAAATCAGTAATCACGAATTACGAATCACGAATAACTAATCACGAATCACTTATCACTAATCACTAATCACTAATCACGAAATCACGAAATCTCGAATCACTAATCACGAATCACGAATCACGACTCACTAATCGCGAAATCACGATATCACGAATCATTAATCACGAATCACGAATCACTAATCCCTAATCACTAATCACGAATCACAAATCACTAATCACGAAATCACTAATCACGAAATCGCTAATCACGAAATCACGAAATCACTAATCACGAATCACTAATCACTAATCGCTAATCACGAATCACTAATCACTAATCACTGATTTAATTTTTTTAGTGATTCGTGATTAGTGATTAGTGATAAGTGATTAGTGATTAGTGATTCGTGATTCGTGATTAGTTATTCGCGATTCGTGATTCGTGATTAGTGATTCGTGATTCGTGATTCGTGATTCATGATTCACTCACTTACTCACTCACTCACTCACTTAAAAACTCCGAAAGTAATGGACCGATTGTTGTGAAATTTTGTACTTAAATTAGCAATATCATGTAGATGGTAAAACGCTAACCAAAATCTGTAGTTTACGACTCCGAATTGAGTTTTTAAGTGAGTGAGTGAGTGAGTGAGTGAGTGAATCACGAATCACTAATCACGAATCACGAATCACTAATCACGAAATCACGAAATCACTAATCACTAATCACTAATCACGAAATCACGAAATCACGAATCACTAATCACGAATCACGATTTACAATCACGAAATCACGAAATCACGAATCACTAATCACGAATCACGAATCACTAATCACTAATCACTTATCACTAATCACGAATCACAAAAAAAATAGATTAGTTATTAGTGATTCGCGATTAGTGATTAGTGATTCGTGATTAGTGATTCGTGATTAGTGATTAGTGACTCCTGATTAGTGATTCGTGATTAGTGATTTCGTGATATCGTGATCAGTGATTCGTGATTCGTGATTCGTGATTAGTGATTTCGTGATTTCGTGATTAGTGATTCGTGATTCGTGATTAGGGATTAGTGATTCGTGATTAGTGATTCGTGATTCGTGATTTCGTGATTTCGTGATTAGTGATTAGTGATTCGTGATTCGTGATTAGTTATTCGTGATTAGTGATTTCGTGATTTCGTGATTTCGTGATTAGTGATTCGTGATTCGTGATTAGGGATTAGTGATTCGTGATTAGTGATTCGTGATTAGTGATTCGTGATTCGTGATTCGTGATTAGTGATTGGTGGATCGTGATTCGTGATTAGTGATTCTTGATTCGTGATTAGTGATTCGTGATTAGTGATTTGAGATTAGTGATTCGTGATTAGTGATTTGTGATTCGTGATTAGTGATTCGTGATTCGTGATTCGTGATTCATGATTCACTCACTCACTCACTCACTTAAAAACTCAATTCGGAGTCGTAAACTACAGATGTAGGACTATGTTATTTTATACAAATTTTGGTTAGCGTTTTACCATCTACATGATATTGCTAATTTAAGTATACTTGTCCAAAAGGTATAAGGTTATATGACCATCATAAAAGTAGTTGACCGCATATAAATACCCCCTTTGTGTGGTTCGCACTAAGCTTACCGATTGGCAATAAATCGTCTTCTAAACATTTCTTGCTCACATTTAACAGAGCCGGCTTTCAGAGCGAGTGGTTATTTCGGAACCTTCAGCGGCTGCAGGTAGTAAAGAAATAGTAGAGTGGTGGATTTTCATATTTAGTGAAAGCCGCCCCTGAACAAAACCAAAATAGCCGGTCGAGCTGCAGTGGACAGGTTATTTACGACCCTAAAACCTTTTCTATTGTAAACAACTTCACTTCGACACAATGGGATGATTTTATGATGGCCATATAACCTTATAACTCTTGGTCTACTATACAAAAGGACTAGTAATATGAAAGGCAACTGAAAATCGTTTATGTATAAACATTCTTAATTTAAGATGACAAGCGTGACAGCATACGTGAAAGTCAAACAGAGAAACTGTAAACAAAACGACCATCGGTTTTATTGCTTCGACTTCCGCTTATTATATAAAACATTGGGTTTTATTTTAATTCTTGACGGTGAAATTCACAATTGGTTGATTATAAACATGTCTATTCCACATTCGCGGAACCAAGTGAGCGCATAAAACAAATGCAGGTCTGTAATGTTAAAGTCGATGTAAATAAGCGTGCTACCCTTATGTTTCCACCGAGTTTTTACTTAAAAAAATTTTGTGTCTACCAAATTGGGTTGGTCCAATGCAATAGTAATAATAAGTGTTGCCTTTAATTTAATCAATAAAATAAATTGACTTCATTAATTTTTTAAGCCACCTCTTAAGAAAATCTAAACAATATGAATGAAGTGATAAATCACAAGTACAGACTCATCATATTTTTACGCTTTAGATAGGATTTATTCGGCAAACTTTCGAGCTGACGTCATCAAATTTTTTGAGGGGGGATTAGCAAATACATTTTGATAAAAAAGTTTAATACATCTCCTATGTTTTAAAGCATTCGGTTTTGTTGTTCCTGATTAACTCAATAAAATAAATTGACGCATTCATTAATTTTTTTCGGTCACCCTGTATATGCAAATCGAAAAAATTTGAATGGAATGATAAATCACAAGAAGAGACTCACCATATTTTGTACATTTTAGATAGGATTTATTCAGCAAAATTTTGTGGTGACGTCATAAATTTTTTAGGAGGGGACGACCAAATACATTTTGATCAAAAATTTACCATGCTTATGATAATTTTAAAACATCTTCAAGATTTCGAAGCATTCGGTTTTCCAGTTCCTGAGTAAATCAGTAAAATAAATTTTGCGCATTCATTAATTTTTTTGAGTCACCCTGTATATGCAAATCCAAAAAATATGAATGGAGTGATATATCACAAGTACAGACGCATCATATTTTGTACATTTTAGATAGGATTTATTCGGCAAACTTTTGAGCTGACGTCATCAAGTTTTTGGAGGGGATAACCAAATCTATTTTGACTAAAGATTTATGATGCTCTTTAGAGCCTTAAAACATCTGCAACATTTTAAAACATTCGGGTTAGCAGATTCAAAATTAAATTGCAAAATGTTGTTTTATGATTTTGATTTTTTTTCCAAAAATCTGGACGTTTCGGGTAAAAACTGAATTCGGAGTCGTAAACTACATGTGTAGGACTATGTTATTTTATACAATTTAAGACCCATTTACTATGTACAATTTTTAAGTGACGTCATCGCATTAGTGGTGGGGATGATTAGACAAATTTTGGTTAGCGTTTTAGTAGTATAAAATTTCACAACAATCGGTCCAGTACTTTCGGAGATTATCGGTCTAATAAAAATCCGGGACGGCAGACGGACAGACGGACGGACAGACGGACGGACAGACGGACGGACAGACAGACGGAAATGGGAGACCTATTTTTTCGTATTCTAGGAGTCATGAAAGATCGAGAAAACGTAAAAGTAGAGAGTCGGCCGACGGACTCGATTACAATACTTCCTTTGCTTACGCTCGGGAAGTAAAAAATTAACGGCACGTCATATGACCCCGGTTAGAATACACACATAATATTTTGTTAATATTACAGTTTGTAGTTCTATAATCTTAGGGATGGTTCCATGTAAAAGGTCACAACAATGTCGAGGTATAATTACTTGGTCATCGTGTTTGGGTTTGTAATGATATAATTCTTGCCTGAATGCCCGTTAATTTTCCGGATCAATGGTAGGTCTGATCAAAATAATAATATCTAACAAACCAATTATAATACAATAAATGTAAATACAAATAATTTCAAAATCCATAGCAATTGTTTAATACATCAGCAGCTATTATAGATTACTACTGATCCCAGATAGGACAGTTAAAACAGTAGGTCTAGTAGTCAACTTCATCCTGTCATTCATTCATTATTATTATTATTATTATTATAGTAGTAAGTTGACCAACAGGTCAAAGCCCAATTACAGGTCAACTATAATACGCCTTAACATGAAGAAAGGAAGAAATACTGCAGCTATAATTACTGGAGTTCTTAGATAAGAGTTCAGCATGCCAAGGCGATATCAAAACTGAATTAAATATGTAAATAAAATAGTAAAAAAAAAAAAATAATAAAAAATAAATAATAAAAAAAAAATAAGGAACTAATACTAGACAAAGTTATCTAAAGATATCAAAGACATACGGATCTAAGTTATACTGGTGACACATTTCATAGACTGGAGAGTGTTTTTCGATATTTAGACGAGGAGTTGGAAGATAAAAACATTGATTAGATCGAGATGACATTCTAGGTACCAAGATGAATATCTTACCAAGAAGATCAGTGCAATCAACGTGAAAATTTATCACATTACGAAGAAATTTGAACGAGGCGATACACCGTCTAGTACTTAAGGCTTCTACTTTAAATCGTTCTAACAAGACAGAGTGAGGAATACCTCTGACTGGATAAACACCATCCTCCTTAAATGCTGTGTATTTTAAAAAACGTCGTTGTATGTTTTCCAGATGGTTAATACGATTTTGTGTGAAAGGAGCCCAAACAATACATGCATACTCGAGCTTTGAGCGAAAGTAAGCAAAGTACAGCAGTCGCAAGCTATCAACCTGTGTAAAATCTCTACCACACCTAATAATAAAACCAAGTGACCTGAAAGCACTATTACATATATGTTCCACATGATTAGCAAAACTGAGCTTACAATCAAAAATGACACCTAGATCTTTAAATGTATCCACTCTAGCAAGACTCATGTTGTTTAATTTATAGTCGAATTGAATTTGTGTGCACTTATTGGTAATGGTCATTATGTGACATTTCTTATAGTTCACTGGGAGTAAGTTAGACAAACTAAATTCATGAAACCTATTTAAATCATTTTGCAACAAGATGCAGTCCTCTATGGTTGAGACGTCTTTATAAATCTTAAGATCATCAGCATATATTAAAACGTTAGATTTTATGTTCTTAACAATGTCGTTAATGTAAACAATAAACAGAAGAGGGCCCAGCACGGAGCCCTGAGGCACCCCCGAGGGAACAGGTCTTTTTATCGACTCGTGTCCATAATATGTAACGCACTGTAACCTATTAGATAAATATGATTCAATTAAATTAACTAATGAAACAGAGAGACCAATATTACTTAATTTTGCCAATAGAATTACATGATTTAATTTATCAAATGCCTTAGAATAATCAGTGTATACTACATCTACCTGGAGCTTGGAATCAAGTGAGTCAGCTGCAAATTGAGTAAATGTGCATAAATTTGTAACTGTGGATCGACCGTTGACAAACCCATGTTGATATTCACTAATTACATTTCTGAAATTAAAAAGAAGATGCTTGTGTAATATTATTTCAAAAACTTTTGAAAAATTACAAATTAATGATATGGGCCTGTAATTTTCAATTACATTTCTTTCGCCAGTTTTAAAAATTGGAGATACTATTGATAGTTTCCATATTTCAGGAAATTTACAGGTTCTTAGAATCAAATTAAAAAGAATTGTTAGAGGTGGAGTTAGTATACAGGCACAATCTGTCAGAATAAAGCCTGGAATATTGTCATGTCCTGAACACATATTAGGTTTGATCTTTTTCAGAGCGTTTAGAACATCTGATTCCGAGATAGTGTTTAGATTTATTATTGGATTTAACATTTGATAATCAGCAAAGTCGTCAGCGTTATTCACGGTGCAATTATTATAATTACTGGAAAAATATTCTGCAAATGCATTGACAATATCATCAGGTTTGTTAAGAAGTTTATTTGAGTAGCTCAGCTGCGAAGGTATACCCGTATGCCTACTAAGGTTGTTTACATGGAACCAAAATTTACTGGGATCAGATTTAATATTCACCTCAACGTTAGTTATATATCGTTTGTATTCTAAGTCGATGTCACGTTTTATCTCAGACCGTATCTTTTTAAACTTGCTATGTATCTCAGTTTCATTGATAGTTGATTTAAGCTTACGGTGTAGGGTGTTTTTAAGTTTCAATTTCTTTATATTGACTGGAGTAAACCAAGGCGGAAAGCATATTTTAAGGGAACGACGAGTTTTGGGAACATGTAAGTTGAGTGCATTATTTAGTTTATCGTAAAATATACCAGAAGCAATATTAATATCACTAATGCTGTTAAGTTCAGTCCAGTTGATTTTCATTATCTCTTTATACAAAATTTGGGTAATCAGCTTGTCGAAAGTTCCAGTGGGCATTAACTATTCCACTGTGAATAATTGAGTTGGTTTTTTTGCCACGCTGAGTTTTTGAGATAATCAGAGAGGGATGGTGAACATCCTCATCCACTAAAGAGTCATCACACTTATCAACAGAACAATAAAAACTACCAATAACCAAGTCAAGACAACGTTCATTAATATTATTAACGTTATTGTACTGTTTGTAGTTGCAGAAATTGAGAAAATTGAACAGGGATGAAATTTTTCTGTTACTTGTCACAGGAAGCGACAAATTTGAACTGTAATCTGGTAGATTAAAATCACCTACTATGAGAACATTATGATTATTTGATTCAGTTATATTGGCTAATATGTGAAATATCAGTTCAAATTCCTCAATAGTTGCCTTCGGTTGTACATATATTACTACAACGTAAATATTGAAATAATTTATAGAGCATTTAACAGCAAGCAATTCACTATACCGCAGTGAATTATAACCCTTAGATGTAAGGTCAATGGGTTGTAATGCAAACTCTCGACGACATGCAAGTAATACACCTCCACCTTTGGTTACAGTCATTTTATGCATATTTCTATCTGTCCTTATCACTTGAAGATGGTTTGGACAAAATTCAGCGTCTAAGACAGAAGAGCTGAGCCAAGTTTCAGATAGACAAATAAAATCATAGGGACAACAAAGTATGGAATTCCGCAGTTGTATTAATTTGGTGTTTAGTCCTCTAACATTTTGATAGTAAATCAGTATATTAGAATGAGAAATACTATTTGAAGAACTATTAATACAGCTAAAATTTAATGAAGAGGAAAGAGTGCTAATTGAGGACACCTGATTATAGACTGGGAGGGTATTTACAGTAGTAATATTCTTGTCCGAGGCCACAAACGATGTGGATTGCTATATGGGGAGACCAAAGACATCTTGCTTGATTTTGTTAACCGCTAGATTATAAGCATGACAGCTGTTGTAATCCCAAGCAGCATGATTTGTATCAATATCTTGGCTTTTAGCATCACGCTTTAGATTAAAACAGTTACCACAACACAAATTTTCTGCTTTACAATCTTGTATTTTATGTTTGTCAGAGCACTTAGGACAAGATAGTTCTTTGTTACACTTAGATGAAGAATGATTAAAGCCATTACACTGGAAGCATCGGGAAACACCAATACCGGAGTATATAGAGCAACCATCTAGACCTATGAGACAGTGACCCAGGCTCAGTGCTCTTTTGTATGTAGAAACATCTACTTCTACTAATACCTGGAAACGGTCTTCATTATTTTTTATCTTAGAGAATTTTATCAACTTATATTCGCTGTCTTTATCAAAAATTATTTCATTCTGCTTAACCAGATATTTTAAGATGTTATTTTCATCAACACTATCAGAGATTCCCGCAATTCGAATACGTGGACGCAAGGTTTTAACTACTTTAATATCATAATCATTGTATAATTTATTAGTCTCTGAAAGTTGCTTAAATTTACTGACGTCATCACAACCCAGTAACACGCTTCCCTCTTTAAGATTTTTAACCTTCCCTATGTTTAAAGAAGATTCAACGGGGTTAATTTTAGACAAGATATCTGATTTGGTTTTATTAATAGGTTGTTCTTTGTCTTTCGGCTTCACAATTACAGTTTGTTGCGAATTTTTTGCAATCGCGTCAGCATAAGAAGTTTTAGTACTGACATCAGTAGGAGTCAAGTTACACTCAGAAGTTGGTCTGCTTTGGCATAATTTGTTTAATTTCTCTATTTCTCCACGAAGAAGACTATTTTCAGTTGTAAGATTTTGAAGGCGTGATTCCATAAGGTCTATTTTAGTAATTGCAGATTTTAATTCAGCACGAATAATTGATTGCACCAATTGTTTAAACTTATCCACCGGGAGGTTTATATTTTGAGAGCTGTCAAAGTTAATGGAATCTGCATCAGAAGATACAATTTTTAATTTGCAAAATGTACAGCTCCATTTAGTAAGTGAATTATCCTCTAGCATTTTATTATATATTTCATCGGTTAATTGCCCACATGGTAGATGGTAATTGTATTTACACTGCTTACACGAAATATATAAATCGCTTCTCCCGATTGTGCGTGAACACTTGTTACATTTAACTGCCATTGTGATTAAATTATTAATTTGTTATAATAAACCACCTCCAAGAGGAGGTAGCACAAGAAGGAAAAACACTCAGTGATAGCACTACAGATAGTACTCAGACAAAAAGAAAGGCGATAAGATATTAACGATGGCTAATTGTAGACTAATTTATCGGAGTTTTTCAACTCTGATCCGAGGCAATTAGACCCAAAAGCAAGAAAAAAAAAACAACTCACCGACCCTCCAAGGGGCCAAGTCAGCCACTCAATAGAAAAATCCGAAACTGCTATGCTCAAACAACGAATCAATCGAAGAAGAAATTTAGCACGTCCGTCCGCATTCACTACTCACACAGATATGTTTGTTGTTTTATACTATGTAGTGATTATATCTCGACTGCCTTCGTATTTCTTTAATAATATAGTGAGACATTAACTTTTTAGAAAATTTTAGGTTGTATAGTATGTTATATAGAGAGTTAGCATAAAGTCCCGGAACGGTCGAATAATTTTATTTGAAAAGATTTTTTTCTGAAATTTGCTTTGGATGTTAAACATGATGACTTGATTACAACGATTTGAGGTTTTTTTTTGGCGCTTCATAACCTAAGAAAATGAAAATGTTAGTTTTAGATTCGTTCCGCGTATCTATCATGTACGACGTCAGAAACAACCGCCGTTTTTTTCAGTAAAAATTGCCGCCGTTGAAGAAAGAATTTGATGTCATTCTTCTATCGAACACCCAGATTAAGGGAATCACTCGAGATTTGATAATTTTGATAAGGTTCGATAACAATGGCTGTCGAAAGAAAGTTCCTTGTATACTGTGTATTTTTTGTTTAGTGTTTATTATTATCATCATCTTAATTCTGAGACACCCTGTATATAAAAAGAAAATAGGAAAATGCACGTAAATTGTTCATAAACCTTTGTTTTTATTGATAAAATAACAGATTTTTAGAACTATTTATAATTTTAAAGTCCAGTATGGTTTTGGATCCAGTCTCTGTAAACTGCCGTCCTGGTGTATCCAGAAGGAGCACCGCTTTCGCATCCTTCGGTACTAACAAAACTGGCTATTGCTACGTGAACTGGATTTGAACCTGCATTAATCACCACTGGGCCGCCACTGTCACCCTAAAAACAATCATTATGTTAAAACATCCTTAAAAATTAATTTATATATATATATATATATATATATATATACTTACGGTGCAGGTACTTCTGACTTGAGATGAGGGAGAATCAGCACAAACCATTTCAGGTAGAATCGAGCCATAATAATTTTTACATTCTGTGTTCGAAATGGTGACCAGTTCAACGTAATTCAACGAGTCGCTGATTGTAGTTCCATCTATGGAAATGGGAAAAATTGTTTTGACAAAAAAAATAAAGTGTGTTTAATGTACTAACCATCGCTAGTTAAACCCCAACCGCTCACCGTAATGCCAACATTTTCACCAAGTTCTTCAGAAGACAAACTGACGGCAATCGTGTTTCCTACATAAGTATTTTGTACAACAACTGCTAAAGGAGGAGTTCTTGTAATTCTTACCACCAAGATTTAAAGGTGTCCTGAGTCTGATAAGTCCAATATTGTTGGCAAGAAGATCGTTGTCATAGTCTTCATGAAGAATAAGTCGAGAGGAATCTGAAACGTCGCCTCCATAAGCATCCGTGGATCCACTTACGATTGTCGCCGAGTCAGCCCTGGTAGATGAAATAAATGTAATGATTTTGGATAAAGTACGCTATGTATTACCCGTTGATGCAATTTCCAGAAGTTAAGATCCATTCTTCGCTGATTATGCTGCCTCCACAGAACCAAGTGCTTTCACTACTAGACAAAAATAAAGCAACTTGCCAAGGAAATTGACCTTCTGCTGCTTGATTTCCATTAATAATTCTAGCACCTATATAAAATAATTATAAAAACATAGATGTGCAATACAGGTTAGAAAATACTGACCTGGAACCTTAGAGGGGAGGACCTTTGAGTGGGCTGGTGAAGAGGGCAACGCCCAGGTAGCTGACGCACACAAGCAAAGAACGGCAAATCGGAACATTTCGCTTAATGATTTTATTCTATTCAGATTGGTGTTTTTATACTTGCATTTTGAGTGTATTTTGCGAATCGCCGTAATTGTGTTACTTATCACACAATACGCTTTTACTATACATACTTGAGATGTATATCTAACCAATTGAATACTATACTGATTTCCATGAAAATCCGAACACCTTGAATTAATTGACTGATAAAACTGAAAGTTTCACCAAATGTGCTTTAAATCGAACTAAATAAATGATTAAAATAACAGGCCTAAAACTTGTGAAATAAAAAATTTATTTAATAATGTGTGGCATGATTGAAATGTGTCCTGTATCCAATGGGATTTCGTCCCAAGCTTTCTGAAGGCGCATACGAAGGTCATTTAAATTATTCGGGATATGCTGCAAGTTACCTAGACGTGTGCCCATGATATCCCACACATGTTCGACTGGTGACAAATCTGGTGAACGAGCAGGGCAGGAGAGAACTTCAACATTATGTTGTTGTAGGTACTCCGTTGTGACTTGCCGTATGTAGGCGTGCATTGTCTTGCTGACATAGGGGTCGATCTAACCCTCTGAGTTAAGGAACTGCAATCGCCTCCAGTACTGTATCGATATAATACCCCTCAAACTGTAAAACGCGCTTACCACCCTTAATACTTAAATAACTATATATTAACCTTTAGTTGTTCAAAATTGCAAAAAATCTTGTATATGACACGTTGCAAAACTGTGAGAAACTTCACGTCTGGTGCGAAAAAAGCGTTCATTTTGCAACTTGATATATATTGTCTTCATATGCTCATCATTCTTTACTTATGTAACAACCAATTCGTGTATAAAATTTCATTTAAAAATATCGACGTTCTTTAATAATAATAATAATATATATTTCCTTCCAGACTTACAGTCTATAGCGGAACTTAAATACAAATTAGAATTCACTATAATAACATGTAACTAATAATTAATAAATGCTATGTATGACGAATGTACAACAAAAAATAAAAAAAATACAACAGGGTGGTACACAACCCTCTAATTAAGCGTGCATCATATGGTCATTATATAAAATCGCAAATAATTTTTCCTTATGTTAACTTTACGGAAGTTATCATAAAATATGTCTACAACTTTTCCTACACTGATATTATAAAGCCTAAGAGTAGTTATTAGTGGACTGTTGAAATGATGTTGTGTTCGCGGAATATCAAAATAATAAGTTATTGATGTTCGATTATTTGTTCTTGGGCAGACAAAATGTAATAAATCTAAAAGCACTGGGCAGTTTATTTGGCCATGAATAAGTTTTTGTAAAAAAATTAGAGATGCAACTTTTCTACGGGCCCATAGTTGGTCTTCATTAACTGCACTGCATAAAATAACAGTTTCACAATGAAAAGGGGGATACAAATGAAATATTTTTAAGTGCAAATATTTGCAAAATTTCCGCAATACATTTTCTAACATAGTAATATAAACCTGGAGATAGGGTGTCCGTATAGTACTACAATATTCTAACTTAGATCTTATTAATGTGTAAAACAACAATTTAATGCAATGGATATTTTTAAATTCACTGGTGTTTCTTATTATAAAACCTAGATTTTTTAAACATGCTTTTACAGTTGCTTCAATATGCGGGTTTTAAGGTGTTCGGATTTTTTTTCTTTTTTGTATTGAGTATATAAATAGCTATTATATGTTTATACATCATAAGAATGTCACGTAGAAATTAGATATTGTCTTTGCCAGTTCTATTGAAACACCACCTGTTGATTTTGCTTAAAATTTAGCAATTGGTAACAGCTTTCAGTTGATTGACAACGGCTTTTAGTTAGAAAATTATTTGAATATGAGCGTTGCCAAATTTACGATTAACAAGTGGTGTTTCAATAGAAATGGCAAAGACTATAGTTTGATTTGAACGAGTTTGTCGCCCCAAAACAAGCTACTGTGTTAGGTAGCCAAGGTGGATGGTGCACCAGGTTCGTCGGTTGGAAGAGACAGGCGACCGGATTAGCTACAGATGGAGAAGGGGTGGGTCGAAGTCCAAATGACGTAGCTATCGGGAGCGGCGCCACTGCCTGTCAAGATTTCTCCCTGTAACTCTAGCTCTTAGCAAACGACGACTCCGAAGGCAGACGTATGACTAAAACTAAATTAACTTCACTACCTGGACCTCGTCACCTACTGATCGCTTCGTGGCGAAGGTCGTGACCAGACGACAACTCAAAAAAACACTGCTCAAGTTAAAATAGAATAAAAGCGGTTTAATTTGGAAATAAAAAGATTTACACTGCGAGCTTAAATAAAACGGTGGAGTGAACTTAAATAAATTATAACATGATACAATGAAATGAACGACACGAATTTGGGTTAAGTAGGTACAGCTATCCAAATAGGGTTAATCAACAGGATTTCCTGGAATCGCTAGTACATCGGAGGCGCTACTTTCCGCTATTTGATTGGTCAATCTAATACTCGAAACGATAGTTTTCTACCCTAGTACTACTTATCTGTACGCCGAGGCGTTCTTGGCTTTCTCCGGGGACGATCTACTGGTCCTAGACCGGATAGGCTGGTGAGGTTAATCTATGAACTTCACCATGATTTCATTGTTTATGATAAGGTTATGTTGAGATCTGAAATAGTTGAGGAGTAATTTTTGACAAGAAACTTAGTTTTCGAGAACATATTAATAAAATCGTCATTTCTGCACTTACAGTTCTTGGCTTCATAATACGGAACTGTAAATCTTTCGACAATGTGTTTAAATTGAAATGTATATATGACGCACTTGTGCGGTAAAAACTTGAATATTGTTCACTAATATTTTATCCGCATTATGCTTACCAATCTATTTTGTTGGAGAATGTACAAAGACGATTTTTAAAGTTTTTGTATTATAAGAGCTATTCTCAGTATCCTGTGCGTCATATTGAGCAAAATTTATTGTTAATTTATTTTAATATGGGATCTTTAAGATAACGAAGAATCACGCAGTCAGTAGTATTTCTTTATAAATTAATTCAGGGCGCCATTGATGATATGGCAACCTTAAATCAAATCAATTTTTTGTGCCCCGACTAAATTCTTGACATCCCATCTATTTCCAATTGCCTCGATGTCATACTAATGTTCAGTGGCGGCTCGTGGTGATTTTTGATGGGTGGGCAAAGCATTATAGGTAGGTTATAACATGTATGAAAAAAATATATATACATATATATAATTAATCATCTTTGTGAGAACGTGTTTTTGTTTTGGTGCTGCATGTCAATCAATATAATGTAACAAAAATTTTATGTAAGTATATTACATATATATTATTTTATAAATATTACTTACAATGTCGTTCAGCAAGAACCAACCAGAACGTCGAAGATTCTTGCTAGAAGAGGAAAGAGGAGCAAAAAAAGATTCAGCACATAAATGGATTTGTTAGGAGTTTCTAGAACTATAAACTCAAATAATTATTCCAAGATGTAAAGATTTTGAAATAACATGACGAGAAAACGTTAAATTTTGAACCTTTAAAATAAGCTACACTTGGAAAAAGCAGCAATTTGGAAAATTATTGTAAAAGCAAAATTAAAAATGCCAAATGAAACAAAAAAATAAATTCTCAAAATACTAACAAAGTTAACAATAACAAATAAAATAAAAATAATTCCAAAATAATCGTTCTGATTGGTTTTAGAAAGACCATTAATTACCAAAGACTCCTCCAAAAACTTTTTAAATTTATCATCGAATTTACTTTACGAGAAATTTGCAATTCATCTTGTCCCCGAAATATATGTTTTTGTGGAGCCAATTACCGTTTGGTTATTTGAATAAGCTACATTTTATAATTAAATGCACTATCCTGAATGCAGTTTCTGATCTGACTGAATTCAATTGACCAGTAAAGTGAATGACGCGCGAAATTTGAACTCAGTTCATAACACGAGACCCGAATTTCAATTCCCCGTGTAATCCTTATGGGTGAAATCGAGGCGTCATTTTAACGCTTAAATTCTACCATTAAAGTAATTTTCTTATATATACCACTACTTGTACCATTAAGACTCATATTTTTACTGTTGATCTTGATACCAAACACGAACGGAACCGGTGGTATTTAATAAATATTTGAATTCAACTTTTACCACTACATTTGCCTCGAACGTATGTCGCACAGTGGTTCATACTGCCATTGACTTCCCCCTCCACATAAATGGCTTTGATTTTCACATGCTAGAGATACGGCTGTGAATTTAAAATGATACATAAAGGAGATCTCATATTTGCAAATGTTTTCAATCAATTGCCAAATTTTGATTTAAGAATCATCATCAATCCCAAGCTTTTTTCTTTTCACATTTTTTGGTAGAAAATGAAAATTTTACTTTCATTTTAGTACGAATTGGGTCTGAAACACCCATTTAAAAAAAATCACAATTTAAAGACCAATTTATTTCAAAACAAAAAAAATATATTCTACAATAAAAAATTGCACCGCCTAATGCAAAATCTGATTCACTTTTGGTGAAAAACTGACCCACAAACTGTTATATTGATGGGCCATTTAAATAGTCCTCGGACACTAATAGTTCTTCGACACTGTGAAGTAGATTTTCTTCAGATCTTTCTGGTTCAGGGCCCAATAGCCAAAGCAGTGCTTCGCTCCCATCAGTTTGTCGTAAGCTTTCATAAAGTTGTACCTCAACATTAGCTGTTTTTAGGTTGACTTGGGGATTAAAAGAATTTTCGGAGATCACAGCTCTGACCTCGGCTGATTCACTTTTCTTCAGATGTACGTTCCAAGAACGCAAATTATTGGTCCAAAATAAATTATAACGCCCGTGTAGGGCAGGTGTAGCCATATGGTGACATACAAATGCACCTCTTGTGGTTTCACTTGTTGCCTCTCTTAAGGAATATCTATGCAAAATGAAACAAAATACCTCATAATTGTACTGGATACAGAATTTATCAATATACATTAACTTACCATTGGCTATTTCGCATTCTAGCTCGAATAAACTCTTCAAGCACATTTAATTCAGTATACCAAGTGACTTTCACTGCATTATTTGACTGCAAAGAATTTTATCCGTTCACAATGCATTTCCGATCGTCAACAAAAAAAAAACTGGTAATTGCCCCTATTGTTAACGCATGTCTTTCTGTCACTATTAATAACAAATACAATAAAACCAGTCCACAGACATATACAACCTAATGTGAACCAATATCACAGAACTAATATATCATCCAAAAATTGTGATTATGATTGTTTGTTGTGATGAAAATACGAAATCAACTGTCATATTTTGGGGATTTTCACGATCTAAACGTCACTGGCCCTCCAAAACATTCGCGTTCCTTTTCTGTTCGGCGTGTTTCTGGATTTTCCGTTTCACTCATGCGCAAGGCATTAGAAACGATGTACGTTACTTTGATGAACAACGTTGTTTTTAATTTGCGATATTTTTTTAACACAAGCATTTTATATAGTTAAACCTTTAGTAACAGGAAGATAATTGTACAGTCTTTATCGCTTGTAGCATGAACTAGTTAAGATTTCTACCTGTGCGGTGTATTTTGTCTGTAAAATCAAGCTCCCATAAGAAACCCATAGTAGAATTTTTGAATTATGAACTGCCGCGCATTCTAAATTCTAACCTTACTTTACTGGTCAATTGAGTCGTGTCTCCGACGAGGACGAACCAAGCCGAGTGTTACCGATTTTCAGGGTGGGTTTGCCCACCCATCCTAGAGCGAACGCGTAACAAACTTGTGCGGACAGTCTGAATTAAATAATAAATTAAGCGTATATTTCACTTTTGTTGACTCTGCTACAGTTATATTTATGAAACAAAAATGCATATGTAATAATAAAAAAATACACATGTCACATACGTACTGCAATAATAAGTGTATTACTTATTCTCATCATTGGTTATTCGGATTTTTAAATTTATAATTCATTATAAAGTTTACACGGTGTCATAATACAAGAATATGGTTATTACAAATTTTCATTTGATATGAAAAAGTATTTATTAATTGTTATGGTGTTGCTCTTTTCTATAACAATATTATTTAAGAATTTTCGCATAACATTATTTTCCTTACCACCTTACCCATATTTCAATAGAGTAATAAAAATAATTACCTCTATACTTTTACAATACAAAAGAAGTAAAAAATCGAAATTAATTTATTGAATCCTTGAATCGAATATCAGAGATCCGATTCTGCAGCGTTTGGGATATACGTTGACGCCCGGGCGTCCTGCCCCGCTTGAAGCAAGAAAACACGGATATGCAAAGAAGTACGTTTCGAATTCTTTACTCTCAATCACGTACATAGAAAACCGAACGTATGTCGTTGCTTATAATCAAGAGAATGGACCAGGGTGGACTAGCCCATCCTCACATGAACCGTATAACGCCGAGATCTGACGCACACTTTTGCAACTGCAATTTCTCAGTTGCGGAAACTGCGGGATGTAATGAAGAAAATCCGTTGGCTTAAATGATGTTTATGACGATAATTATTTGTGTATACATATAAAATATTTTAAAAAAGAAAAAATCAATATTTTACTTCGTATCGTAAACAATCAAATAGGGTGGGCATTACAAATCACCGTTGTATGTTATTTGCAAAAATGGTAATGATATTTGTGAACAATGTGACATATATGTAGAAAATCTTCGCGCAATAATTTGTAAATGTACGGTGATATTTAATGGTGTACTGTAAAGAGTAAAAGTGATAATCTCTTAAGTTGATGAAATTGTTTTGAATAATTGAGAATTTCTTTGTTAATTTTTATGTAATATAGTTTGATCTGATTTATATAATTTGAATTTATTTATTTACATTTATTTAGATATGTTTAATTTTGTTTTATTTTATTTAGTTTTAGATATTGTCCTGTAATTGGAGTAATCTGTAGAACAATAAATGATTATTATTATTAATGTTATTATGTTAATGAACAGGAGATATAACATATCACCTTATCTCCTTCATCATAAGGCTGTACCAAGAGGGCAACAAGACCATATGCGGAGCCGTCAGTCTGCACCACAAATGGGCGATTATAATCGGGACATGTCAAAACTGGAGACTGAGATTCGTCAACGGAACTACAATGCTAGAGACATTCGGCACGAATTTCCGATACCATGCAGCCATACCCAACAATGAGCGAATCTGTGTCACATTCGTCGGGAGTGGGGATTTCTACTATCGATTTGATCTAAAAGGGGCTACACGAAGACCTTCTTTTTCAACAACATACGCCAGGTATTTTAACTGTGGGCGACAAAAATGACATTTCTCCAAGCTAAGGGTTAAACCAGCAGCTAACAATCTGTCCAATACCTCTAAGTGTGTTTCAAAATCTGAAGTCAACACAATCATATCGCCTAAATAGATAACAACATGAGGCTCAAGATCAGCACCGAGAATTGTTTCGACGAAACTCTGAAAAGTAGCCGGGGCATTAGTAAGTCCGAATGGCGTTCGCTTGAAATGAAATAAGCCACGTCCCCGTATCGTAAACGCTGTTAACTCTCTTGAATTTTCGTTGAGTGGAATGTGCCAATATGCTGATTTGATGTCGATGAAACTCAAGTACCTAGCACCTCTCAAGTTATCCAAAATAGATGAAACATAGGGCAACGGGTAAGTGTCTTTTCGAGTAACCGCATTCAGTTTCCGATAATATAATCAATCACCAACTTATGTTCCCCGGACGTCTTCTTTGGAACCAACACAGGCGGTAACGACCACGAACTGTTGGAAGGTTTAACAATGTCCTGTTACAACATTTTGTCCAACTCTGTCTCCAATAATTTTTGTCTTAATGAGTTCACTGGGTAGTACCTCTGTTTGATGGGGGTAGTGGATTCTACTATCTCATGTTCAACCTTTCCGGTAATTCTTATTTTATCCGGTGTCATACTTCTGATCTTATCTCGTATAAGAGAGTCTAACGATGCACGTTGTTCACAGGTCAAATTACCTCTCTCGAATTCCCTCAGCTGGCAAAATTTCATTGGGGGACTCACTAAAATGCCAAACACCTTTCTTCAAGTCGGGTACTATGCCCATTTTCACCCAAAATTTATCCCAGAATTAAAGTTTTCCAAAAGGATGGAACTACTACTACTCTAATCAAAGAAACTTTCCCTAACACTGATCGGGACTGATACTGACCCCATACTTTTACATAACTCGACATTTCCTACTCTCAAACCTGGTCATTCACTATCTAGACAAGTCACTGTGCACCGGAATCTAATACTTAATCCTAAAATCTTTCTACCGAAATTTCTAAATAAGGTCTTTTATCACCAGGAAATTGTTGTAGCAAATATTCTAGTTATAATCACGCGATTTGGGTCAACTAACCGACGATCTACTGACACAACCTCGAGTTTCCCTCTTTCGGAGGTGGTCTGTTGCATTTAGGACATGTTCGGATGGTTATGTTAGAAGTTTTACAACGGTGGCAACGACGACGAATGGGCTCCTCACAGAAATGGCGTAAAAGTGGAGATTGGTATGTAGGTACTTAGCAAAGGGATCGAGATAAATTATTATTCATTCTGTCGTATCTATAAGCGCCTTATTAACAGTGTGAGCGTTCAAAAAAGTTCTGAATGAGAAAACATCTTTGGTTTTATCATGGATTAAAGATAATCCAGAACTAATTTGTAGTGAGCAAAAAATTGTCTGCAAAGAATGCAATAAACTCCAAGATTAATTGTTAATATATAAATTCAAATTTCTTTGCACCAAATTTATTAAAAAATATACATATTTAATTTTTTAAACTATCAAACGTAATGAAAATAATACTTTTTCACTTAAAACTGCAACGAGAGTTTTTTCACGATTTATCTATAACTTTTTAATTTGACAGTTGTAATAATTTTAAAACCATTTTTTATTAAAGAAAAATGACGTCTAACACGTTTTGAAAGCTATTTTTTTCAATCGTTTAATTGACAAACTTTAAACTTGTGAGAAGAAAAGCTTGAATCACTTACTTGAGCGTCTAATCAATAAGACGAATAATCCAAATGAACATTACAGTAGCATACCGACGAGATGTGTCAGCATTAAAAAAAATATTTTACAATATTTTCACTTTTTTGCACTTTGGTTTAATCGGAAATGAGCCTAATAGTTACCGTTTTTATGGAACTCGTATGTATTTATTTTGACACTTTTTTTAGAAATAATGAAATTTTTGAGAATATAGCACATTAATTTATTTTCCTCATTCATAACAATTACTTATTTCTCTATAAAAGCTATCATTTTTCGCCTGCGATCAATTGTCGCATGCGACCAGTTGTACTTGCGACGAATTGTGTTGCGATCAATTGTGACTGCGACCAGTTGTCGTTGCGACCAGCTGTTGCTGCAACCAATTGACGCTGCGATCAGTTGTTTGCGATCAATTGTCGCGCGACGAATTGTGCACGACGAATTGACGCGGTACCCAACTAACCGACGATCTACTGACACAACCTCGAGTTTCCCTCTTTCGGAGGTGGTCTGTTGCATTTAGGACAAGTTCGGATGGTTATGTTAGAAGTTTTACAACGGTGGCAACGACGACGAATGGGCTCCTCACAATCTCTCACAAAACAACCTTGCTGATCACAGTTGAAACATACTACCGAAGATAAATCATTCATTCAGCTATTCACATCCGGGATACAATTTTCAACTTCTGCAGTGACACATGCCAACTCTGGCTCTACGTAATAAGCTCTTCGACGCGAAGATGGATGGTAATTATCAACCCGATCCTTGACCTCGATCCGCAAACATTCCTTCTCCAATTCTGCGACCGAAGTCACCGGTGGTAATTGACTCAAAGAGAAAGGGGCTAGATTTCTAGTCAAAATACTAAGTCGGATATCCTCAGCAATCGAACCGTCATTTGTGGTGAACCGGAATTTCAACCCTTAAAACAGTCCTACTGTAGCACATAGTATTTGTCCATAACGATTCTACCCTTCATTATCATGGGAACCAAAAGTCTGAACTTCCCAGTATTGTCAATTAATATCATCTTCAAGGCAAACGATCGCTTCTCACGGCCCCACATAGTCACACTTCCTTCCAGGAATATTCGCCAAAATGCATTCCATGCCCAAATATGGAGAACAACTTCGCGCCCAATCAAATCACTCCAATTGCAATTAATATACAAAGTTGCATGGGAAACCTGGGGTCAAAGCAAACACTTCCGATCAAGGCCAATAAGTCTGACGAATGCGTTATCATTCTGGGTGGTCCGATGCCAATTAATTATGGGAAATGCATTTTTACAAACACTCGCCGCCGTTTCCGGCGACAAAATTGCGAGAAATGCATTTTTTTGTTACATCTTCTTCGCTATTCTCACGCTTGAAAACCCTATAAAAACGTCTCGATTAGAAATAAAATTCAGTTCGATTCCGATTCAGTCTGGCGTGTGGATGGGACTGCTTCCTAGTCTAATCGTGATACCCAACTTCCGGCCGCTGTGCTAGTGGCAAGTGCGAAAGTGCATCTTCCAAGCCAACTTTCTTCAGCTGTTGCAGTGGCGCTTCGTCCCTTCCGATCTTCCACCGAGCCGCTAACTCGACGACATGTAAGTCCCACTGACCTAGTTACGGCATGCCCTATTCTGTCCTTGCGGAGACCGGGTCATCGGTCATTATCGGCATCTCAGAGTGATTTTAATACATCATCAGGATGAATCTCGCTCATCAAGTGATTGACTCCCCTTATCAAACCAGATTCTTTCGACTGTATTCGGGACCCCCGTGCCGTATCAGAGGAGTTTGCCCTATAGGGCACTGCCCACGTTTTTATCTCATCTACGCGTTCAATCCCGTGAACCAGCACTCCTCCGCCGTCAAGGAATACGTCCCCAACACTGGGAGCCCTATCCCTTAGGAAGGGTTGTAATTATATCACTTACCCCCCCCCCCCCAAATCTCGAGCCATGACCTAGGAAAGCGCCAACAACCCTCTAATTCTCATCTATATTATAGTTTTAATAATACTTTAAAAAGGGAACATTTCACAACCCTGCCCGTTTCTTCTAACTTAGTTTAATGTTTATGTTTACTGCCCTTTTATTATTCTTTCTAATCATGCGCAATATTTTCTTAGTCTTAATCACGAATAAGATGTACGAGCCCTAATCTTGTTCCGTCTCGTTTACTCGTTTAAACTGTAGCATTTGTTTAAATAGATTATCTATGGAGCGAACCGTTTCGCGTTTAACTTACCCTTCTCACATCCCGAAACGGCCCTCACGGGCCAGGACCTAAGGGGCACCATTTTGTGACGCCCACCGGCCATAAAAACTCGGACATCAAAAGTTGGACATTAAATATTGAAATAAATTATAGAAAATAGCCGGCAGGGCCACCACAAAATTTGGCGCTGCGAACAGGATCAAAATCTTTCTAAATTTCGGGAACAGGATCAAAATCTTTCAAAATTTCGGGAACAGGATCAAAATCTTTCTAAATTTCGGGGACAGGATCAAAATCTTTCAAAATTTCGGGAACAGGATCAAAATCTTTCTAAATTTCGGGGACAGGATCAAAAATCTTTTTAAATTTCGGGAACAGGATCAAAATCTTTCTAAATTTCGGGAACAGGATCAAAATCTTTCAAAATTTCGGGGACAGGATAAAAATTTTTAATTTCGGGGACAGGATCTCAATTTTTCTAAATTTCGGGGACAGGATCAAAATTTTTCTAAATTTCGGGGACAGGATCAAAATTTTTCCAAATTTCGGAAAAAAAACGATCATTTCTTTTAAATTATGGGGGCAGGATCTCTTCTTTTTTTTAAATTTCGGACACAGGATACACAAAAAAAAAATCGGGAAAAAGAATTATTTTAAATTCTGAAAATTAAGAAATTTTTTCCAAAACCAGAACAAAATGCAAAATTTTGTAAGCAAAAAGGCGGATAACGGAAAATTCAAAAGAAGGAAATTTTTTTTGAAACACCAATCAGTCTCACATTTCCACAATTCGGTAAAAATAAATTAGAAAAATTTCGGCATAAAAGATCGGCATTTTTAGACCTTCCCGTTAGAGAAACGACAAAATTCAAAAAAAAAACCGTAATCAGCGAAATTTACGAAATTCTGTCATTCACAGGAAAAACGGTCAAAATTGTGTTATTCTAAACACGCAGTCAAAATCCATCCAACCATAAAATTCATTAACCCACACTGCAAAAGCTTCAATCGGAATGCACTTATCTTATGGCGAGGCTATTAACCTGAATTAATTGTCCTGCGCGATATCCGAGCGCTCTAATCATAATTGCAGCAGCCGCGCTTCGAGGAAGACACAATCTTTCATTTCTTATTTACAAAGTGGGAACAATATTATCCCTAATTATTCACAATCTCGGCTCCAAAATTTAGTAAACCTGTGCTTAAGAAGGTGAGCATTTTTCCAAATTTAGGCAGAAAATTTGAAAAACCAATATTTCACTAAAAACTTAACGTAAAAAATAAAATAAATAAAATAAAATTTTAATTATCACATAATCTATAAAATATGTCATTGGTTAATTTTACACTAACATTGATTACTCGTCAAAATTAGGAGAAAAATTTAAAATATAAACGGAAATTACAAAGTCCGTCCGAAATTGAAACAAAAGATTCAGAAATAATTCTCGGCATTATTTTGTACACATGACTATACCTAAAATTCAGGACGAAGATTGGAAGTTGCTGTTCTCTCTTATTAAAATTTTCAAAAAAAAAATTGGTATAACTCTCCCTATCTTCCTGGGAGGTTTTTATCAAGAAACACAAATAAAGAAGCTTGTCATCGCTACAATTTCCCCGATACCTGCCAAAAATAAAAACATTGTAATTTAAACGAAAAAAAAAAAATTGTAAAACTACATATAACAAGACAAAATATTCTCTAAATTTTAAACCTCGTATTTGGTATAATTGGTAATTTCTGTGAACGAACAAACTCTAATAATAACCGCCTTAAAACGAAAGAAAAAAAAATGCAAAAGATAATCCAACGCCGTTAAAACCATCTAGATACGATTTTTGCGGCAACGACATCACATCCAGATTCAGGTCAATTTCAGACATAATTTAGCACAAATTACTGAAAACTCTTGTCGAACCATTTTCGTCTGTACAGCCGGCCAGCGGGATGACTAAATAAAATTATTGTTGAATTTATTGTTCTTAGACCGGATACGCGATAACTGGTCGCCGATGCACTCCGCTAATTATATTATTACACACGTGTGGGCGTAATCTGATAAAACAGTCAACGTCAGCAAGTGGACAAATTGGTCGCTGCTCAACATGTACAAATTAAAAATTGCAACAACAAAGGACGTACGAAGGTCGTTGAGATGTTAATAAATTTCAGAAATTTTAATTGAAAAAAAAAAATGCCTACAAAAATAATTTTTAGAAAACTCACGAAGAAATTCCACATTAAAATTACCACAAACAATTAAGTCTTCGAAAACGTTTCACTTTAGAATTAAAACACTTTTTCCCAATAGCATATTTTGAATCAGTTCCTACAATAAATTGTCCTTAATAAATGTTTAAACAACCATCGCCAAAAAAAAAAAAAAACATCAAGGAAACCAAAAATACTGAATGTCAAGCACAAAAGCATGCAACCAGTAATACAATTAATCCAGACAAAAACCCCGTGTTCCGCACCAATGGAGGGTGCCGGCAGTATTAAATAGAGATTATTATTTCACAAAATTTTGCAGCAGGAATACCTTCTAAACCGTAAATTTCTAAAATTTTTAGGTTTTCGCCTAGATGGAGTTTACCCTGAACGAGGTTATGGCCGCGTTCAATTATTAAATCGATTCATCTTCATTAGTTTACAAATTCAACGTAATCTCTTAATAGTAAAGTTTCTATTTAACTTAGTCAACAATAAGACCGATTGTCCGTCTTTGTTAAATAAGCTTAATTTTATCGTTCTTCGTATTAATTTAAGACAAATTTTAACGTTTTAGACTTTTCTTTCAAAAATAATATTTTGGATTAATATTAGAATTGTTAACAAAATTTCAATGTTCTGCGACAGTAACGTAGATTCACTTCATATTATAAAACAGTTATTGTTGCGGGTCCAGGTACATACGTTTTTATTTTTCATCTTTATTTCCATTTTCATTAATTTGTAATTTAGCTATAATACATATTAGGCTCTTATATATTATGTGGTTGAATTTAAATTTTGTAAGCATATCTGCCACACTTTATTACACAGAGTTAAGTGAGTTTTTCCTGTAATTGGATGATGTATTACTTGTTGGAAAATAAGTTTATTTATTTATTAATTCAAAAATTTAACGAAAAACATACATAATACATTATCTAAATCTACCTTCGTGAAAAAAAAAGCACTTTAGTTACTTATTTTACTTTTCTAAATCGCTCCCAAGCTAATTCGTATGGATGGTATTTATTTTTACGCTACTCTAGATCGTTATATCGCAAAGGTCCTGCAAATTCAAAATTGTACATTTTAATACCTAATCAAGTGATAATAAACATTAAGCTAGTACCTTGTATATAATTTTCGGTGAACCAATTTTCAATAAATAGGTTCAATTAGCTTTAATTAGAAAAAAAAAAGAGAAATAGAAAGGGTTGTTGGTCAATAATAATAATTGACTTTGAATATACCGGCACTAATTCACAACAAGAAAATTTTCTTTTCGAAAGCCCTCGTCAAAGTACCCTTGTATATGCCATCAAAATACGCCCTTGACACTTGGAAAATACACGCTTTACAATAAGAACCGAACAAGCTGAACAGAGTGATAACTCTGGGACTTTACTTTCAGAAAAACTTATTAAGAATAAAAAAGAACGTAGTAAAACATCCATAGTAAGCAAGAAAAAAAAAGGGAAACACAATAATGATGAATGATAATATTTCTCCATGCCCCACGGCACCCACGTTGTCACTCGAAGCAGCTTCAAGTTACCCAAGACAAAGACCCGTCCGAACGTTTTTTGTATACATTGAAGATCATGGCCGCCTAGGAGACCAGGTGGAAAAACAAAAAGTCTTAGTAGCCAAACTAAAATTAACGGGGGATGCCAAGCACTACTTAGAATGGAATGACAAACTACGCAATGCCACTACTTGGGAGGAGTGGTCAACGGAACTTAAGAAAAGTTACGAACAACCGCCACCTACCCTAGAGGCTACGCATCCGCAAGAAACTCACAGCCAAGAGGTCGACGAACCTGTCACCGACCATAATGAACAGCAGCAAGTAGTAGCAACCCCAACCTCTTGGAAAACTGGCAAGCAGGACGACGAATCGGACGACCAAATTGCCCATACTCAGGCGTCAATCCCGTCCTACCGTGGAATGATTGCCCCAACCAGAGTAAATAATCAATCATTCAGAAACACCAGAACATTTCCTGGCAGACCACCCATCGTCTGTTACCAATGCGGAAAATTTGGACATATAAAAAGGAACTGCAGAGGACGACCAAGGCAGTACCGAAATCCACCCCATGGCGCGCATGCTCATAGTCTCGCCGACTGGGAGCAAGCTGCTGAACACCCATCATCTACAGTAAAGGACCAACACAAAACCGTCTCTTAAACTCTTCGAAACCATCAGGAAGTAGCAGGAACACATTTTCAAAAAAAAAATCGCGCATGCTCTGTTTCCGTTGCGGGGAGCAGGAACATGTGATGGTGCAACACCAAACTTCTTCGTGTTGTACACGCAACTATGATAGTAACGAGTCTAAACAGGAAGCTGGACATCCTCTTTTCGCATCACCAAACCAGCCCTTAAAGTCATCAAGGACCGAACTCTTGGAAAAGGTTGAGGTCCGAGGTCGACCGGAGCCCAAGCATAATTAACTCAGCAACCCTCGAAGCTAGGGATATGCTATGAAAAAAATCAGGACTACCATCTGCCGTTAATAACATCACTATACGTACAAGGAATACAGCGACTTCAGGGACATTGTCAATCATAAGGCTCAATGTTGTAATCAGACCTATGATATTGTAAAAGAAAAACACTAAGTTAAGAAGAGTGAAGAAAGAATTAATTAACGTATAAATCACCATGATATAACTATCAGAACAATAACTGATAACTCTGCAGAGTATTTTGCACTTCATCGCTATGCCAAAAAGCAGCGAAATTTTAACGCCCTGTCAAAGAGAAAAAAAAAACAAGTTTATCAAATTAACGACGTCGAAAAATAAATATGTAGTATAGTTAAAAGTATTTACTCACTGAAGAAAAAAAAAGTAAAGTAAGAAACAACATGTAATAAATCGTAAGCAATAAATAAGATGTAAAAGAAATACATAATGAGGAAACAATTGATTGTGGAAAGAAGTTGATACAAGAGAAGAAATCAGAAAATCAGTTAGAACCTCCGGAGGTTGGAAACTATATTGAACCGGAGTTGAGGAGATCAAACGGAACCCTCATGTGCAAAAGGGTATGACCATACAAAAAGATCAATGTAGATGTGGTTCGTTTGGCTAAAACCTAGGAGTCAAACGATGTGTCACGACGCTACGACGGGTTTGGCCAACTCGCCATTAGTTGTCACAAAACAACGCGGAAATGACCATACCATATATAACATACTCATCGCCCGGGTTCTCTGCGTGACTCCGAAAACCCTCCCGATCCGTATAGTTAATTTTCTGAATATCAAGATAAGGGTTCCCGAAAATAAAATCATGCGATTCTCCATTGAAACTATTGTAGAAAAAGAGCCTGAAGCCGTTGCCTCCATAAATGTACCTAATATCAAAACAGAAAAAAAAACAACGAAACAACAGAAAATAAAGAAATTTCACAACACCTAAGTAAATTAACTCAAGATCCGACTAGTTGAGAAACCCTGTTGAAACATTCGTTACAAAACTCACCAACCACTCAGAAGCCCACATCAGCAATTCAACGAACCCCAATTCAAGTAAACACCGCATAGCATAAATTCCCGAAAGCTCCTGCTACGCTCCTAACCTGAACTAAACCGAACGAAAAAGGAACTACCGCTTTATTTAATACTTAGGATTAAAGATGCATTCGAAAACTTCGCTCCATAGGCTAACATAATAATTTAGTAAATAGAATAAGTAATATAACCCAAAAATCGTCAGATAAGACGTGAATAGTCAATAATTTTACTCCATGAAGGGGTGAGCGAAATATGAATTCACTCCTAGCTAAATATGTGATGATGTTCAAGGTGCATAGGTACTTAGACGAGTGGTATAATTGGCATTCATTACTTAAGTCGCTTTTTAAGATTTTGTCGAAATCTTAATCAACACCATCGCGATACAGAGGGAACATGGCCCGTCTATCAAGTTACTAGCCAGTTTTTCGACACGTTGACAATTTGGTCGCTATACAATCCCATAAACGACCAAGCTCATACCTGAATTTAAGTCAATCACCAATCACAATCATCGTTATAAATTTATCGAAATCTCCGTAATCCAATCAAAAAAGCTGGGGCAGAATAGTGCTTTAACTTAGGGCAGTGGAGACTGAATTCGGGGAAAGCTAATCGCGGCAAATAAAACGCATTTGACACACCACTAACCATGTCACAATATCGACATCAATGGAGTCTTAGTCCTCGTCCCGCCAAAGGACGATTGGTCGTTACGACCATCACATGGAAATTCCCAGGGACTCCTTACGAAGAAATCTACGTTTTCTGGACACCATCCAATAATAAAACTAACAGCCATATTCGCCAAAAGGACAACTTTTAACTCTTGCTCACGTAGTGAGGGGACGTCATCTCCTTATACCCATTCTAGCCGATCAACAGCGATACGGTCTATCGCACACTACGATTCGCGCAGCTCACAAGGGGGTGGTGTGGGAAATACTCGTCGTGATCTTCAGCTAGTTGCTGTTAATCTACTCCTTTGTTTCATGTTCTATCCAATCGTTGGGCATTGAGTGCCAGATGGCGCCCACGGATGGCCATCACCAACACAACCAGGCCATCCACTCCGACGTACCTAGGATTCATATGGGGTCCCCCCAGGTGCAGCCCATTCACAAGAGCAGCCTCTTGGAACGACCCCCATGGTTATGACATCCCAGTGCAGCCGCCCAGGCCTGTCACACTTCTTAGGCCGCAACATGTAACATTGACTGATGATTACCACCAGACAGTCAGGCAGCATCAGGTCACGACCCAGTCACAAACCAGCCACCTAGTAGACTCCCAGCACCACTTCTTGTGCTATCTCAGCCAAGCCGCCCCGAAGCCAGTGTAGTTCGCGATGTGCAGTGCTGTATTAAAACATATCCAACCGATTGACCGCGACTACAGAAAGTGAGTTATAATCATCCACGGACGAAGAGGACCCAGACCCCGTCGAAGACGAACACTCACCGTCTCACCACACTATCCCTCGAGACGGAAGAGTACGGATTTACCAAACCCACAATCACCGTGTCCAGAAAGGAGTAGCTTAGTATTAGTATGATCTCGGCAACGAAAACTTGTGAGCCAACAGCGAGGATACGCACTTTAACTTTTACGCATTAACAAACTTTTCAAAAACAGTACCCTCACTGTTGGACCCTGTTGCTATAGTCTTATAGGTAATTATAAGTCTTGTGAGAAAATACGAGCACCTTGAGGCTCATATTTTCGTCTTAAAACGGGGAGTGTTGTGGTGAACCGGAATTTCAACCCTTAAAACAGTCCTACTGTAGCACATAGTATTTGTCCATAACGATTCTACCCTTCATTATCATGGGAACCAAAAGTCTGAACTTCCCAGTATTGTCAATTAATATCATCTTCAAGGCAAACGATCGCTTCTCACGGCCCCACATAGTCACACTTCCTTCCAGGAATATTCGCCAAAATGCATTCCATGCCCAAATATGGAGAACAACTTCGCGCCCAATCAAATCACTCCAATTGCAATTAATATACAAAGTTGCATGGGAAACCTGGGGTCAAAGCAAACACTTCCGATCAAGGCCAATAAGTCTGACGAATGCGTTATCATTCTGGGTGGTCCGATGCCAATTAATTATGGGAAATGCATTTTTACAAACACTCGCCGCCGTTTCCGGCGACAAAATTGCGAGAAATGCATTTTTTTGTTACATCTTCTTCGCTATTCTCACGCTTGAAAACCCTATAAAAACGTCTCGATTAGAAATAAAATTCAGTTCGATTCCGATTCAGTCTGGCGTGTGGATGGGACTGCTTCCTAGTCTAATCGTGATACCCAACTTCCGGCCGCTGTGCTAGTGGCAAGTGCGAAAGTGCATCTTCCAAGCCAACTTTCTTCAGCTGTTGCAGTGGCGCTTCGTCCCTTCCGATCTTCCACCGAGCCGCTAACTCGACGACATGTAAGTCCCACTGACCTAGTTACGGCATGCCCTATTCTGTCCTTGCGGAGACCGGGTCATCGGTCATTATCGGCATCTCAGAGTGATTTTAATACATCATCAGGATGAATCTCGCTCATCAAGTGATTGACTCCCCTTATCAAACCAGATTCTTTCGACTGTATTCGGGACCCCCGTGCCGTATCAGAGGAGTTTGCCCTATAGGGCACTGCCCACGTTTTTATCTCATCTACGCGTTCAATCCCGTGAACCAGCACTCCTCCGCCGTCAAGGAATACGTCCCCAACACTGGGAGCCCTATCCCTTAGGAAGGGTTGTAATTATATCACTTACCCCCCCCCCCAAATCTCGAGCCATGACCTAGGAAAGCGCCAACAACCCTCTAATTCTCATCTATATTATAGTTTTAATAATACTTTAAAAAGGGAACATTTCACAACCCTGCCCGTTTCTTCTAACTTAGTTTAATGTTTATGTTTACTGCCCTTTTATTATTCTTTCTAATCATGCGCAATATTTTCTTAGTCTTAATCACGAATAAGATGTACGAGCCCTAATCTTGTTCCGTCTCGTTTACTCGTTTAAACTGTAGCATTTGTTTAAATAGATTATCTATGGAGCGAACCGTTTCGCGTTTAACTTACCCTTCTCACATCCCGAAACGGCCCTCACGGGCCAGGACCTAAGGGGCACCATTTTGTGACGCCCACCGGCCATAAAAACTCGGACATCAAAAGTTGGACATTAAATATTGAAATAAATTATAGAAAATAGCCGGCAGGGCCACCACACATTATAGCTAGATATTCTGTGAAATTCTCGTTCGTCTCCTGTGTACGATTTAAGATGTCATAAAACAGGCGTTACGAATAGAAGTATGTACACGACTACGTACCGACCGGAACCACATCAAAGCTCAATCTTCAAACAGGTCTACTGCCGACCTGAACAACTCGTCAAAACTAATACACCTATTAGCACTCCTCAACTCTTCGACCCGCTCGAGAAATCCCAATACCGTTAAACTTTTCGACTCTCCATCAAATTTTACACCTCATTTGGCAACAGGAATCGACTTATTAAGCGTTGGTAACCGACTAATAGGGGGCTTTGGATCTACAGGATCCACCTTGTCGACTTCTTCATCCTCTGATCCTTCTATATCTGATTCGACTCGTGCCTTAGTGGTACGCGCAATACTAATACGCCCCAATAAATGCAAAATTCTCGAATATGCCTTGCCATACATATATCTGTGCTATCGCTCCTGGATTCTCTAAGTCCCGAATTTCAACTAACAATTCCTTATACCTTGTTTCAATTAAAGGAATCTCTACATCGAAAACAAATTCAAATGGTGGATACGAAACTAAACGACCGGCTCGTTTTAAAATCAACAAAGGCCGTAACTGATTTCTCACCGATTTATCTCTTATTGGCAAACCGCTCAACCGCATTTCAAATTCCAAATCACATTTCTTGAGATGACCTACTCTCATCTCTTGTCTACGTGCCATTCTGACTATAAGTATGACCATTGAGCAATTAATCTACGATTATTATTTACAAACAACAAAATTCCACTCAACTATAACCGACTAACATCTATAAAGGACTAACCACTCCTACACTAACTCACTATAACAACGTAAGAGTCCAATAAACACCAACAATCAACAAAAATAACCCTCTGGCCAATCCACTATACTACTCAAATATTTTAGTGTCCAAATGCTAAAATTCAATCTTCAATATAAATATTCCATTCAAAAATAAGTGAGCAGTACAGAACTTAAGAAAAAAAAAAAGAACTCGCGTCAACAAAATTGCAACAACCTTCTATGCCAATTAACTAACTACTATTATCACCACCACGAATCAAAATTACCGATTAAATCTCAACCGCGAGCAAAAAGAAAAAGATTCCAAAACAATTACAACTTGACAACTCGAAGACCCTAAACGTTGGACTCAATTTTTATGGCCGGTGCACCAGGTTCGTTGGTTAGAGGAGACAGGAGCCGGACTAGCTACAGGTGGAGAAGGTGGGTCGAAATGATGTAGCTATCGGGAGCGGCGCCATTGCCTGTCAAAATTTCTCCATGTACCTCCGGCGATAGTTAAAATAGAATAAAAGCGGTTTAATTTGGAAAGAAAAAGATTTAAATTGCGAGCTTAAAAATAAAATGGTGTAGTAAACTTAAATATATTATGACCAGTACGCGGGAATTTATCTCACCGCTGCAATCCCCCAGTTGAAGTAATGTGTGTTTTATGCAGAGTAGCGGGGACGCTTTGATCTGGTCCACAAGATCGTAGCCAGTGCGTCGCTAGGAGTGTTTAGATCTAATAAAAAAAAAAACTACTTCTATATTACTATATTACTTCAAATAATAATACTCGATGCCCTTTTTAATTTTTCAACCACAGGACAACCGATTTGTGATCTTGAAATGTTATATTATGTTGAAATAGTCCAAAAGAAAAATATATTTGTAATCAAACTATCGCCGCGACAGCACTGGTTTTAGCGTATGAGATACAATTCGGTGCGTTGAATATGACTAGAGCTGTGCGGTTGAAATTTATTTACCCCCACTATCGGCCCACAGTGCCGATCGCTACACAGCCTTGCCTTGCTCGCTTCTCGCTTTTCAGTTGTGGATTATTTTTGATAATTCACACAAATAGTTTTATTGTCAGCGAGACGGACACCTGAACATTATTAAATTTATGATTACTCTTATTTCGTGAATATGGATTTTAAAATCATCAACTGACATGCCGTTAACATTATTTTTCGCGTAATTTTCTTCGCGATACATAACGTCGGTTGCAAGCCTCTGGCCTGCCGGAGTGGGGGTCAATTCGCAGCGTTTAAATTTCAACCGCACAGCTCTAATTATGACATTATACAATGAAACGAATGGCACAAATTTGGGTTAAGTATAGATAACCGAACGGGGTTAATCAACGAGATTTCCTAGAATCGCTAGTACATCGCGGGCGCTATTTGATTGGCCAATCTAATACCCGAAACGATAGTTTCCTACCCTAGTACTACTTATCTGTACGCCAAGGTGTTCTTGGTTTCCTCCGGGGACGATCTCCTTGTCCTAGACCGGGTAGACTGATGAGGTTATGCTCGTGCGGAGCGCTGTGGCTTCGCTGCCTGTGTTTGCTACTCTCACGGTGGGTGTAGCGGGAACCAAATCTCGGGTCGTTGGGCCGTGGCAATCAAAAATATCTGCTTCGCCGATTCCAAAAAAACGGACCAAACGCAGGCGATAAGACGCCGAAATAAAAACCTGAACTGAACTATACGGAACTGGACTGGACTGGACTGAACTGGACTGGACTGAACTGGACTGGACTGAACTGAACTGGACTGGACTGAACTGCCCACTCCCTAGGCACTAACCACGGGAAAGCACTGTTAGCAACGGGAATCCTACAATTTTTTATACTTACTAGGTGTTACGAGTGGATGGCTTACTTTCGAGGGCAAACGACGGGAAATATAGACAGGAGAAGATGGCCGTTATGTCGAACGACGGTACGCGCAGTCGTACCGAAACGCACAAACCGGTTAGGGGAAGGTAGAGCAACATTGTCAAAACCGAACCGTTACAAACAGAGGATTAAAATTATTAAGTAACCTACAATCGAACACAATTTTCTATATATTATTATTAATAATATAATTCTTATTAATTAATCCTTTTTAAATAAAGACGATCGTATTTTCACCTTTTCGAGAAAAACAAAAATTTAGAGAGTGATTAATTTTAGTAAACTGATTTCATCTATTGAAAAGAATATATATGGGGCCCGATGGTTTCAAACCGTCGACGCTTGGTCTGTGAAGCAGATACTCTACCATTGTGCAAAACCGGCTATATGAGCTACAAGTTCTGTCTTGGTAAAGATAAGGCGGTTAGACAATAAAAAAATATAGTAATGATAAACAAAATTCATAAACCACAAATACAGACAAGTAAAATGTAAAATAGGTCGAAAAAATGCAAAAAAGGCACTCATGAAGAAACATAGGCAGAAACAAGTAGGGTTCAAATAAAAGAATTTTCATAGAAACACATTTATATACAACTTTCATTCAATTGCCTACAACAGTCATGGTACGGTTAGTAAATATAGATACGGAAAGGTACCTAATGTACACTTGTCATTTTTTAAACTGAAATATATTTTGAGACGTTTTCAAAAATTTCATGTTGTAGGTTGTATAATAAGTGATAATTTATAATTGTCACGTATCTTAAGTTCTGTATTTTACTTGAACTTACGAGCACTTATCGTGCTTGTATTTACAAGTGCGTGCTTCGAAATAATATCAACAAAACAATATAATTTCGTAATACATTTACTAACTTACAATTAATTGACAATAATGTCCTTGTTTTATTAATAATGTTAGAATTTACGGGTATTTAAAATCGACGTTTTACCCAACAATTTATTCCTGAGTAATAGCAATTTATACGACTAACTACACAGCGAAAATATAACAGCGAATAATTCTGGCTCAACTTAAAGCTACATACAGACCGGCCAACAAATGTTGACAACATGTATCTGGATACATGTTGTCAACAGTGTTGCGCGTCCAAACCAAAACCAGTTGCCCGTTCAAACCACACTCAGTCTTGATGTAAAAATGGAAGAAACTGTAGCTGCTGGTGCTAGTGCTGCGTTTATTAAGTATAATAGCTGCGAATGCCCGCAAACGAAAAAGAAGATGGTGGCAGAGAGAGTGTTTAAAAAGTGGAATAAGTCATGGCGATAACTTGATGTCGGAATTACTCCTGAATGATGGCAGCTCATTCCGCAATTTCGAGAGGGTAACGAAAACCGATTTCGAAGAAATTCTTTGTTTAGTAGCCCCTATAATTTGCAAAAAAAAAAAATACAACTTATCGTGCGGCTATTCCACCATCAATCAGATTAGCAGTTACTCTGCGATATTTGGCTACAGACGATTCGTTTACGAGTCTGATGAATTGATTTGTTTAAATTATCAAGCAATCAATTTCTTCAATTGTGCCCGAATGTGCCAACTTTCTGTCCCTGTATTCTTTACATTTAATGTCCCACAATGCAGGGGCAGCTCTCAACATTTCAATTAGCTCTAGGATGAGCTCTTTTGTCTACATCATGTTGTCCGCAAAAGATAATGATGAACTACATTATGTCCTCTCTACATTTGACAGTTTCTAGACTAAAATAAATTTGCAAAATTATTTAAAGGTCACAAAAATCATCTCTGGGTTTTCAGCCTAAAAAAAATTAACATGGGGTCGAAAATGTAACATGACAATGCCTACGACCACTTTTAGAAAGATGCACTGTATATTTTAAGAAAAGTAGTAAATGCATTTTTTAAAAACTAATATTTTTTAAATTGAACTGATTTTTTCAATTTCAATATCTTTTGTCAAGCTTTTAGTGTTGGATACTTTTAAACAATATCTAAATGTCAGGCTAAGCAAAAAAGTAAGTCATCACCGTTTTCGTCAATATAATCTATAAATCACAGAAACCCTGATAACATTTTGTTTAGATTTAATTAAAAAATACTTACACAACAAGTAGTTTTTTTCTTTTGTTATTGAGAGCGATAAAGTGCAATCACTCGAGTAGATATGTCTAAAGTGCTATTCATTTATAAAATTTAATTACTAGCATTCACGATTAAAAAATGATACTGATGCAAACCCAACATTTTACTAAAATTTGTTTATTTTTAGGGACATCATCATCTTTTTCTTTAACTGGGAAGAGATATTCTGACAGGCTTCATTTCCCAAATATTTTTCGGGTATTTTATAATGGAATAAGATAATGCAGATTTCCATTTCATTTTGTATTTGATGTACCCATAACAATATAAAATTTTAGAATTTATCTCAGATACTAAATACGTTACGGACCTCTTAGAAAGAAGAAGTACATAGAATTGTGGCATAAAGCGTAGGTATACGATCAGTTTTCAAATTCCTATCTGCTGCTGAATCTACTCCCTATAATACGCAACTCTCATGTACCGAGATGGAGCACTCGTTCAACCATTATCATCAACAGAACTCACATTGTCAACATATCAGCATTATTAACAACCGGACCACCACTGTCTCCCTGCAATTTTCAATAATGCATCCACAACAACAAAAATTAACCAGTTTACATTGCAAGTACTCTTTAGTGCATCTGTTCTTGACCATTCCATCAAATATCCCCCCTTCTCCATAACTTTCTTCACATAGACTTACCGGAAAAGTAAATAAGTCCACGTAGTTCAAAGTTGGACTGATAGCACCAACTACAACAAAATTGTTGAAAAGTGGAACATTTATCGGTGTTAAAAATTCGAATTAAGCCTGAGGCTTAATCTAGAATAAGTTATACCACATTCACCTGATACTACAGCATAAGATTTTTCACTATTTGGTTATTTAAAAGATCGAATATTACATTTAAACAAGAATTTAATCACTTAGGAATACCAAAAACTTTTTTAATAATAATACTAATAATAATAATATCATTAATAATGTTTATTACTCATTGGACAAAATCACTACAGTCAGTTGTACACGAGACGTCAAAATATTATATAAACACATATAAATAAAGAACATTACCAGATTGTAATAACTAACAAAAACACAAAATACATACAATAGGAAATGTAACAGTATTTCAGTGGAAAAATTCATCACAGCTGTATAAACACTTCTCGTTTAAACATTTTTTGACGGCACCTTTAAATATGCAAATATTCGAAGAGGACTTAATTTCTGTTGGTAAATGATTGAAAAATTTACATCCATTGTAGCTTAAAGATTTCTGAAATAAAGTTGTTTTATGCCTTACAGGGATTAAGAGGTCTATTTTGTAACTCTTAACGATCTCGCTAGAGCATCGTTAACTTACGATAATCGTTCCCATAACGATTTTGGGACTGATAGCGATTTTGTAACATCTATCGTCTCGTTACATAGCGATCGTATCGTTAGAATGTCATCGTTCCGGAACGATAGGTTTCAGCTCACCGTTAGAAGTGTCAGAACACGTTAGAAAAGTATTTATACAATGAAGAGGAACGTTTTGGTGCAAATATGGGTAGAGAAGGTAAATGTAAGTAATTAATGTATGTTTGGATTAGGTTGATAACTTATTATAGGTATATTTTTTTTACTGCAGAGACAGAATGAGAAATTTGTCTCGGGTCTTAAGAGATGTAAACGATCCCTTGATCGTTCGAGAAGAAACCTTTAGGAAGACCTACCAACTGTAATGGGAAGCGGCGAGAGATACATTTCCAGAAATACTGCCGCAGAGTTCTGTATTATTCACCAGAAGTTGCAGGAAAAATTACATACTCATGTGCTGTTTCACACAATCTTACGCATAAGAAATATCGAAAATGACGAGATCAATATTGTCTATGACAAGAAGAACGATAATAATGAAGAACTTGAATATGAAGAACACAATTTACTACATGAATGGCATATCACAAGAAATAATTTAATAATACAGCATTTTCAATAATGTATTTATTATTTTTTTTACAACATAATGAAATTATTAAACAGTTCCTCTTTCACATAGTCTTAAATTTCTGGCCTTCTTTCAAACATTGAATTTCCAATCTACAAATCTCTGGAACACACAGTGACGTTTACTTACCAGGCAGTACATTGTAATTAGAGTGCTCTATGTTATATTCTTGGTGTACTAAAAAACACAGAGGTTATGGTTTATTGTGTAACAGTATTTATAAAGATTAAACATCTCAGTTCTCATAATTGATTGGTCATGACTAAACAAGATGTTTACTTTGTCATAACCAAAGTGTTGATGTAAGCAGAATAATTGCTAATAGTTGTACGATAAATTATAGTAAAGTACACATTTTTAAAAAGAGTGTTCGGGAGATTCATTAATTACACATACCTCTCTGAACTGCTGAACACTTTTTTGTGGTCCTCCCACAGAATTTAGTTTTGCTACCAACCCTTCCCATATCTTTTCTAAAAGATCTGGCTTGTCCGCTACGAACTTTTGGGGCCTAAAATCTACATTACCTTCTAACTGCTCCACATACAACTCATGTTACTCTTGGGTAATACGCTGGGCCCTTTTACGTTTTTCCATTGCTCCCGTGAACGTATTGTAAACTGAATTTCGTGTTAGTGTGATTATTTTGATGTTTTTCTTTTATAATTATTGTTTACTTACATGTTATAAAGTTCACAAATTTGTCCAAACTTCAATCAGTAGCAAAACAAATGTCACATGTCACAACAGAGAACAACGTAATCTAGACGCTACACAAATTTAAATACTACCGATTCTAAAAACATTAGATTCATCGTTCCGCTAACGATTTCAAAGCTTTACGATTACGATAGTGTTTATAAAATTGGAAATTTGTACAATCTCGCTAAACTGATTTTACGATTGCTTCTAACGATTATCGTTTGGGAACGAGATCGTTCTGGAGCGATAAATTACAAAATAGACCCCTAAATCCTCTTTTGTACGGGTTTCATATGTATGATTTATTTTACAGTTCAAGAATTTAGACTTATGTTTATACACAAAGCAAAGAATTTCGTAAATATATGTGGCATACAAGGTTAATACAATTTACAGAAAGCGAAGTTAAAGTTAATTCGCGATTAACTTTTAATTGAGGTTCGTCGCCAGGCAACGTGCAGTTTTTAACCAATCACAGCCTCATATTCCACATTTTAATCCTCTGTTAAACTAATCGAGGATTAAATATTTAATTCGCTGTTCTATAAACCGGCCCTAAGGGCCCTAAAAGAATGTTTGCAGGAATTGCGTGGTCTTAAACCTCTTATTATACGAATTGCCCCTTTTTGTAAAATAAAAACTCTATGTGCATCTAAAGCGTATCCCCAATGTAAAATAGCATATTTCATTGCACTATGGAAACCTCCATAATACAATTGTTTTACAACCCCTTCACTACAGAGGGACCCTACTCTTGACTTCGCTGAGTTTTCTCACTGGTGACAAAAGTCATGTGTTTAATTTCACTAATTTGAATAAGTGTCTACTCTTGACAACCTGTGAGATGATAAATCTCACCTAATGAGTTATTTCACCAAAATATGTGGCAACGCCGTGGGAATTAAAATGTATCGAACAAACGAGAAGCGAATAATTGACAAGTGACAATTTTTTTTGAAGTTCGAGCGCAAAAACTTTTAATTATTGAATACAATGAAAATAACGGAAATACAGAAAGACATCTTGGTCAAATTTGTGAAAAGTAATCCAGATTTGACGTCTGGGAAGGTTTCTCCAACTTTTACAACAAAAAAGACAGAAGAGTTGTGGATAACTGTTGCGCGTGCTTCGGCTTATTCTTCTTGAGGCCCATGCACATCGTCATCAAATAATCCTTAAAATAGGTATTAAAATGTTCTGAATTGTTGTCTAGACGATTTCAGTACTATCACGAATATTAATTTCTCCCAAATCTTCAGGCGGAGGAATGTTATTTTGAATGCACAAATTGTGAAAAACACACAAGCGTTTATAATTTTTTCGGCTACTTCTGGCATATAATGTAACACTCGATCTTTTAAACAACATCTGAATCATCCTTTCAATAAAGCATGCCATCGTTCCACCAAACTTCTTACTCTCTTATGTTGTACGTTAAAACGATACATAAAGATGGGGGGAGGTACACTGGCTATATGGATACAGTCTATGCATCCTATTACTCCAGCAAATCCGAAATCGTTACAAAATCTATAAGAAAATCTTCTAGATATAATTGAAGCTCTTGGAAGTTTCTGGGAAACTTAACCATTGCATTTAAAATCTCTAGTTTATTCAATGCTTCTGTAACTTCTCGGACACTTCGGCTTACACTTTATTGGGAAATATCGATATAAGCATAGTATCCAACATCATCTGTCTGATACCAGCATAAAAACGCAAAGCTGCAACAACCTAAAAATTTTAAGTAAGTAGAACCTGCATTTTTCTTAAATGTTTACTTTTTATTGAGTACCTAATATTTTAAATGAAGGCAGTTTTGTGACAGACATACTTAGATACCTGTGTATTTACAGCTAGATTTGTCAATCTTACTTTTGGTCGCATATGTGGTTCCACCAAACTAACAATACTATAATTAAACAGTCTCTTATTAACCCTAAATAATTTGATAAATTGTTTTTCGGGCAATTCAGTTAAGGGATTGCCAGTACATCGCGAAGCAGGTTCCAAATCCTCAACATCTTCGTTTAAAATATTTTGCATTACAAAATCATCCATTTTTTAAAAAATATTTAATCACCAAAAACAAAACGAACCAAAATAGTAATAGCACACGTTAAAATATTTCAGAATGTAAAAAGCACACAAAAACATACAAATCTCTCCCAAAATGAGAAATCTCATCGAAAAAGTATCAACTGTTTAAAGTCACGCGTTTCCATGTGGATTTTCTCATCGCTGAGTTGAATCATTGTGTCAAGAGTAGACTTTTAAAAAATTTCACTAAAATCACGTCATTTTAGTGAAAAAAATCACAAATGAGAAAACTCATTCGGTCAAGAGTAAGCTCCCAGGCTTATAGTCATACGTAAAGCGTAACAAGTTTTTGCAAGTTTAGCACATAAGTAATCTATATGCCCAAACCACCGCAAATTTGTATCTATAATCAATCCAAGAAATTTTGTTTCTGGGACACAGCTTATATTGTCATTATTATTTATCTTGATTACTTCAACGGGCTCAGTATTTGAATTTGAATTTTTAAAAACTAAGCAGTTTGTCTTACTTTTGTTAATGACTAAATGGTTATGGTCGATCCAAACAATCAATTTACCAAATATATCTATTATTACTGATTTAACTTCTTCCATAGTCTTACATCTCACTAATAAATTTGTATCGTCTGCATATGAGACGGTTATGCTATGTGTACTAGATATATATCTAAACAAGTCGTTTATGTACACATGAACAAAGTTGGCCCTAATATTGATCCTTGAGGGACACAAAGATTAACTGGTTGCTTTGAAGACATAACATTTTCCACTTTTACGCATTGCTGTCTGTTGCTCAGATAGCTACAAAACCATTTTAGAGCTACACTTCTTACACCACACATCTCAAGCTTCGCTAAAAGTATTTTATGATTGACGAAAGATGAAAGCTTTAGTGCAGTCTACAAAAACACCAACGGCTATTTGACCTTTATCGAATGCAGAGATTACAGAACTGATATATTCGTCTAATGCTGTGTCTATACTTTTATTTTTGGTAAAACCATGTTGACTTGGTGACAATATATTATTTTTTATTAAGAAATTTATAAATTGCTCGTTAACCGCTAGCTCAAAAATCTTTGATATACTCGTGCATGAACTAATCGCTCTGTAATTAGCAATATTGTAGGGGGATCCTTTTTTAAGGAGCGGTATCACATTTACCGTTTTTAGCCTATTTGGAAATACACCCGTTTGCAGTGATAAATTCAATACGTGTGTAAGAGGTTTCACAATATGAGGAGCTATTCTTTTTAACATAACATTAGACACATTGTCGTCACCTACTGCGTTCGAATTTTTTAATTTTTTTTGTTAAATATAGTATATCTTCCTCAGACACTCCTTGTAAGAATAATGAATTACGGCAACTTGGGCAAGTTTCTTTTAAAAATGATAAATTAGGAGCATTATTTTTCGAAAGATGTGCCGTAGGGGTTTTTGGGGTGGATATGAAAAAATCATTGAACAGTTCTGCGGCCTCACTATTACTTAAAATATTATCGTTGTGAATTATCTTGACACTACCCTTTTTTTGTATTTTTGCCGATAGATTTGTTAATTACGGACCAAACTGCTTTGTTTTTATTTTTTGCTCTGTTAATTACTAAGTCATTAGCTGTTTTTTGGTTACTAGTTAAGGCACTTTTGTATTTTTTGTTTGCACTAATGTATAAGGGCTTAAATTCCGTATACATCCTGCTTAGGTCTCCATAAAGCGAAACTTTGTCTTTGAGTTCACGTATTAATGGCGTTGGTATTTTAACATTCTTACAGTCGATAGTGTTACGACGGATTTTCTGATATGGAAAACATGAGTTAAAATCTTCCAAAAATATATCTAAAAACAAACTAAAAGCATCGTCACAATCATATGTTGATAATACAGAATTTCACTTATCATTGGCTAACAAATTACAAAATATGTTTATTCAATTTTGGCATGTAAACAAACGTTTATTTTGCCGTCAGTAGGCCACTAAAGCTTTGGTTTATCCGGTAGCACCATAAAATTTTTTTTCTATTCCCACATAGTAATCCATGAATTACGAACTGTCTAGCCTCATAGTAAAACCATAGTTACACCCACTGGCATGTAATGAATGAACAGGCACGTAATATATATATATTACGTGCCTGTTTGAATAGTTTCCATAGCAATTATAAATATTTGCTTTCCCAAAAAAAATTCTTCTGAAAGTGATTCTTCATTATAGATCGTAGAAAAAGTATATGACACAACTCTGGTGGTAAGCTAATTACGAACTCATATTACATCACTCGCTCGCTACGCTCGCTCGTGTATAAACTTCGTTCGTAATTAGCTTCTTACCACCCTCGATTTGTAATATACTAATTTGCGCTGCCATAGTTGTAATTGACATTTTACGTTGACACGTGGCGTGTCGTAATGGCAATGAAAAAGGATCTAGCGCCGCAAAATACAAACGAGGAATTTAAGCTTTGAAAAAATAAATTGATTATCACAAAGTAATTACTACTAATTGATAATCATGTATCTAAAGTTATTATAACAAAAAGTGGCTCGAAATTTTAAAAAAGCGCAATTTAAGTTGTAATCTTAAATAGGGGAATTTGTTGATCAAAATTTGGATTTGTAGTAATTTGACAGTTGACACTATTCGATGGTTTGGTTTATGTTGTTGACAACTATTATGTTATTACTATTTGTTAGTAGTTCTTGTTAATTAAAAAAACCGTTTAAACTTGACGTTATTCGCAACCTCACGCTGAATCATAATCACAAGATTCTCTCTGATCTGGAGCCGTAAATAAAAATGTTTCCACTGGTAAGTATTTCAGACTTCTTGGGCTTGTGTCATTCTGCCGCTTTAAAAACGCTGTTAACTTATAAAATTTCGAATGATTTATATTATGTTTGATGCCAAGAGTGCTTTTCAGAACTGAATGTATTGTCCACAGTGTGGAGGCTTTCATGATTTCCGACTTAATTTGGAAATAAACCAAGAGCGTCGTTTCAGAAAATTCGCGTATTTTATTTTCTTCGCACCACTTGATGAATTTTTGATATTCGGCTTCATATGGACCTGCGGATTTTGCAGGCAACAAATTTGCAGTTGCTTTATCTGCAATTTTCTGAATACGTGCACGATTTTCCATTTCAACTTTGAAATTCAAAATCTAGACCGGACAAATTGACAGATTGGTATTTGACGTATTTGGTAATAAATTCAATACCAACATAATTTCGGTTCAGAAATATTTATTCTTTTAGCGATTGAAAAATGTTATTTTTTCAAAAAGGCAGCGCAAAAAATATTGTATGATACTCGTGTGAAAACTCCATTGCATTACTCACTTACATACAGCGCTCGACTGCGTCTCGCGCCGTATTCCCGTTCGTAATGCAATGGACCGTTTTCAACACTTGTAACATAAATAACTATTAAACCGCTAGCGAAATAAAATTTTTATTTTGCAGTTTTAAAACCATGGTTACCATTTCTGTAATTTCTCCAATGCCTTGCTGCTCTTTCCATCTAAGGAACTTTTGATACACTTTCTGATTTGCTCTTTTTTGGGAGCAAGTTTTGCCGTTGGAATCTTGCATGATTTTGCAGTTTCTCGATAATTTTAGTTTGTTTAAAATAAACAAACACCGTCGCCAGAGTCACATACTACACACACACACACCTGATATTGTAACCTAAATTCTACGCATATAAAACTTTTATTTGGTCGCTGTCAATTCTGACGTTTCTCGAATGTGAACTTTGAATCACCAATTTTTTCACAATTTGGGACTTGGGGTTGTCAAAATTGAATAAAAGTTTGTATTACACTCGCGGTTAAAATGAATGTGTAACTCGCGGTCTTAAGGCGCTCGCGGCATACGCCGCTCTCGCCTTAAACTGACCGCTCATTAAACATTCACTTTAACCCCTTGTATAATAAATAACTATAAACCGCTAGCGAAATAAAATTTTTATTTTGCTGTTTTAAAACCATGGTTACCATTTCTGTAATTTCTCCAGTGTCTTGCTGCTCTTTCCATCTAAAGAACTTTTGATATACTTTCTGATCTGGTCTTTTCTGGGAGCAAGTTTTGTCGTTAGAATCTTGCATGATTTTGCAATTTTTCGATAATTTTAGTTTGTTTAAAATAAACAAACAACCGTCGCCAGAGTCACATACTACACACACACACCTGATATTGTACACTAAATTCTACGCATATAAAACTTTTACTTCCTCTTGTCTTGTTAAAGCTCGTTTACTGTCGTCTGAACTAACTCGGTAAATTAGCCTTTACACGCACCTTGTCTGTAAAACGTTATCATGACAGCACCGGAATCAAACACACATTCGCTGCGTCGGCCTTTTTCTTAATCTCACTAATACTGTGCTAATACTAACGTTAAAATCACCTTCAAACTCTTCATCTTCATCGAATTCCACAATTAACAGAGCTCAGAAACAAAATTAAACTATTTAAATTATTAATCGAATTTACAAATTGACAGTCCCGTTATTTTCAAACAATTCAATTTTCCATAGTTACCGGAGCAAACTATGAAAAATAACTACAATTTCTATGACTGTAATTTCAAGTAAAATTTCTAGAGATGCCAAAGTTGTTCATTTTCAGGATTTTCAGCAAGAGGAAGTAAAACGTTGTACGCGGCTCGCTTGCAACTAGCCTTTACTGGGGCTCACCGGATTACAGAGCTCGCTCCTACGTCGCTCGCCCTGCAAACATTCCGGCTCGCCCGTAAAGGCTAATTTACTAAGCTTGCCACGTAAATAACTATTATTTGGTCGCTGTCAATTCTGACGTTTCTCGAGTCTGAACTTTGAATCACCAATTTTTTCACAATTTGGGACTTGGGGTTGTCAAAATTGAATAAAATTTTGTATTACACTCGCGGTTAAAATGAATGTGTAACTCGCGGTCTTAAGGCGCTCGCGGCATACGCCGCTCTCGCCTTAAACTGACCGCTCATTAAACATTCACTTTAACCGCTTGTATAATAAATAACTATTATATTTTTTTCAGAGAAAATTCTCGTCGTTTGTATTAGTGTTTTATCAAGTTTACGATCACTTTTTATCTTCACTATTACAGCATGATGATTTGAAATATTATTAACAATGACGTTCATTTTTACAACATTCACGAAATTATTAATTAAAATATTATCAATACAGTTGGAAGCTCTTGTTGGTTTGGTAGTACCAATGTTGAAGTTATACACATTTAAGAGGTCAAAGAACTCACGAGAATTGGCAGTCTTCTTGTTAAATTCAATATTGAAATCACCGCAGATAATAACTTGCTTGCGAGACTTACAGAAATATTCACACATGGAATCAAACTTCTCAAGAAAAAGCTCATTTCCAGAGGAACTACCAGATGGAGGGCGGTAGATCGCGACAATGAAAACATCGTCAGTTTCAGTTTCCACCGCACAACACTCAAATATGTTTAATAAAGAAAAATTCTTCGTCACGGTCAAAGTTTTACACTTTATATCACTCTTACGGAAAATAGCTACCCCACCTTGTTTTTTTTAGGTCTGCAGATGGAAGCACAGAGTTTATAATCATTTAAACAAATCATGTTGATTTCATCATCAGTTTGCCAATGTTCACATACCAGAAGATCGTCCGGGTTTTGTTCCTTCAGGAAGTGGCTGAGTTGAAGAACTTTATTTGCTATAGATTGAACATTTTGGACAATTGTTTTTAGGCTGTGTTCTTGTAAATTACTCGAATCTGGAGGTTGCATTTTTTGCATTACTTGTGTGGGTATTTCGAAAAAAGCAAAATCTCGTAATTATTACGTTCTTTGGCCAGAAAGTTGAATCCATAATTTGTGGTTGTAAGTCGAAATGGAAACCAAGCTTGAACGATATAAATTTGGAGTCATCATGAGAGATAATTGATATGTCGTAATTGTTAGTTGATATGTTGGGCAATTTGTGACTTAGATATTTTTTCAGTCCATCTACAGTTGAACCTTTATTGCATCGGCCTATGTACACCCATGCTTTTTTCTCTGGGGCCGAAAACTGCGAAACGTCAAAATCGGCAGGAATATCTTCTCCTATGCCATATATAACGGAAAATGTTTGCTTGCCACGCTTCTGTCCACTTGAGTCTTGCATTTCATTACTTTGTCCCTTTTTTTCGGGTACCCGTTTATCCTTAGCGATTTTTGCCGCGGCGCCCTTGTCAACAGTATCTCCACTATCTGTGGACATCAGTGTGGAATCCAATTTAGTTTTATTAAATTTATTTTCTTTTAGATCATTAACCGATCGAGTCAAATTTTCATTAATTCCCTCTAGTATATCGATTCGATTCGAAAGTTGGCGAATTAATTCCATCAGAGGAGCAGTGTGTTTTTCTACTGCTTCATCAATAATCAACTTTAAGTCAACATTTTCACTTGTGTCTTGAGGTTTATAACTACCTGCTCTTGTATTCTTCATTGCTACACTTCTTGTTATTATTAACTTAACTCACAATTACAGAAAAATCACAAAACCAGCTACGAGCTGAGCGCTACACGCTATAACTCTATAAATAAAATTTTACATTGCTATCCTAACATAAGAAATATTGTGCAGCATTTTCAAAGTCATCAAATTTTGTACTGTTGGTTTTTAAGAAAACAAAGTTTTTTCTAAATAAAAAAAAGTTTATTGTCAACTTGTGCAAAGAATTTACTATACCAATAAATAGGTATACATCGTTTGTACAAAATTTTGTCAGTTTTGAACTTAATGTTTTGCAGTTCATGTATAGTTTAGGAAATATCGTTGTACCCTATAAAATTTTATTGACAATAACGAGGCGGACAGAAGTACAATGGTAAGAAATACTTATTTATGGCTCACACCAGTCCACCCGAATTTGTTCGTGGGAATCGTGGGTGACGATGGTCCCTCTCCGGACCTGGATTATTCTGCGTATTACCGCCACGCGACAAGTTTAAGTTGTAAATATCTCTTGCTATTATACTACTGTCCGTCCGTTATTGTCAATAAAATTTTATAGGGTACTACGATATTTCCTAAACTATAATTAGACAGTTAGACAGAGTGAAAAAGCGGGACAAAAGAGATGCTGAATATTAGTTATGGAAGTTCTATATAAACATTGCCAAGACTCATCAGATTTTTATAAATGTTGGAGACTAATGTTTCAAACACTTCTTTAACTGTCCGTGCTTATGAGTCAATATGAGTTAAAGTGTTAAGATATCATTTAATACAGAAATTTAAATGAAATCGACAGAAACAGAAGAATATCGTCAACGTACAAAGCCGCAATAAGTTTGCCGCAGTAACATCTGACATAATATCTTCCAAAAATCAAATCATATCTTTTTGGTTAAATTTAGATAATAATCAATAAATAATAGGAAACTCTGATAACATCGTGATGAAAGTTGTTGACAAATGAAAGATAGAATATGATATACTTAATAAATAACCAGATAGTCTCTGTTATGCTTGGTAGTGCTAATTAGGTAGGTATTTAATCAACAATATTATCTTGTTTTTTTTTTAACAGACATACATTTGTTATAGTTTTAACTTGACGTTATTCGGTTTTTTATTATTAATTCCTAAGTTTAAACTAATAATTATTGTACTACATACAATAATTTTGAGGTATGTTTCATTTTATGTTTTCTTTTTCGACATTCTACAACTTGTTTATGTCGATTTTCATCTATTTATCGTCTAAGTGCTGTCTGTATGTCCAAGTCTATATCCTAATTTTTGTGATTTCATAATTTCTAAAATTGGGGTGATTTTTGTTAAATTTTCAGATGGTTAAATGCCAAAATATTTTCCTTCTTTCCTTCATCTTGATTTGATTTTGTACCCACATTTAGATCAATTTGCTAATTAACACACAATAGATATTTACGATGTTAGACCAGTAGCAACAATTTTATGGCAGCGCCAAAACTTTACTGTGTATTTGGCAAGGCCATAAAAATACTGCCCGTCGTATTTTGTATAAGATTTTTTTAGGATCCTACAACAATTTCAAAAATTCATGAAAACAAAAATTTTAACCAATACGTCGCGTCGGTTGAGGTGGCGCATAAAGTGAAAATGCTTTAAAATGGATTTGTCTCAAAATTCTTCCACAATTGCGAACGAACTTCTGGATGAAGAAAACAGCACTAGATTGAATTTTCTACCAGGAAAATCTTCGGGAAGATATTTAAAAGAATACAAGACATTTTGTACTTGGCGGGAGAAAAATCATATTGTTGGTGTTGATGAACGGGTAATGCTTGCCTATTTTGAAGATAATTATAAAAATTCAAGAAGCTTGTGGTCGTACTTTTCCATGATAAGGAGCTGCCTACAAATTCATAAAAAGGTGGACATAAAAAGGTAAATACTTGTTTATAATTGATTTTTGATAATAAATAACCACAATTGACCTAGATATGGAGAATTGTACTAGTACATCAAGAAGGAAAATGGTCGATCATACGCCAAAAAAATCAAAGGTATTATCTCACGACGATGTACTAAAATTTTTGAACCAAGTCAACGATGACAACTACTTATTGATGAAGGTCATTTTAATTATTGGTATTTTTGGCGGATCTCGAAGGAAAGAATTATTAATTTAACCATCGATGACGTAAGAGATGTCTCCCAAAGACTAAAAGTGGATTAAGACGCTCTTTCGTCATTACCAAAGGCAGAAAGATGTCAACTCTGTGCGTTGATTAGCAAGTATATTTCCTTGCGGGCTGCTAATATGACCAATAAATGATTCCTGCTAGCGTACAGAAATAAGAAATGTGTGGCACAAGTTGTTAGTGTAGATACTGTGGGTAACGTCCTGAAAAAAATTGCAGAATATTTAGGACTTCCAGAGAGTGAGAAATTTACTGAACATTGTTTCCGTCGTTCAAGCGGGACCCTTTTAGTAGAAGGTAGAAGATTCCACCAGGCCCAAAAGAAATATTGCTGAGAAAATTTTGGGTTCATCTAACAGAAATGAATCTCTTGCAATTAGCGAGTTATTTTCAATATCTCATGTGAATGTTCCAAGCCCGAAAAAAGAGTAACCGAGTGAAGAAATTAATTTGTCACGAGCGAACACTTGTTTCAGTAAGCTAAATAACTGAAATGGTTTGTTCAGTTAAAAAATTTGTTAAATGTTTGTTGTCATTAATTTGAACCGTCCGTTGTCAACTACAACAGGCTTAGGCCGGTAAATTTTAGCTACCGGACTCGTTTGTAATTATGTAAAAGTTAGTTACTAAAGCAGTATCCTAAAAAATATTTAAAATTAATACTGTGTTGTTAGAGTTTAACATTCCATTTCATTTCTCTTCGCATGTACAGCTTGTCTTAAAATATTAAGTTTTGTCCCTTAAATTTTACTAAACAAATTGATTATTTTTTTTTTTGGTCACCTTTCGTAAAGTAACCATTTGGCGTTCGCCACACAGTTGGCGAAATCGAATTTCCCGGACGTTACGTATGGACCGAATGAAGTAGTAGAAGAGTATCGAAGAGAGTTTGTAGAAATTAATTATTATCAAATAAATAATAGAAGACACAATTTTACAAATCTTTAGGATGTGGTAATATTAATTGTAGATTTGGCATTCACAGCATATAATTTTCGTTGTTAGCTTTTTAAAAAAATGACTTAGTTTGGTCCTGTGTCAACAACTTTATAACCTAGTGCTTTCGGAGGAGTTCCACATGTTAAAGTATCACTTTCAGCAGATTCAGACATTATTTTTTTTTTACAAAACATTTTTTATTCACCTTGTCCGCGAAGTTAGCATCATGCTTACCCGCTACACCTTGGGTCGTGGGTTCGATTCCCGCCATGGCTCTGGGTGTAACGTGTACGAGTATGTCCCGCTCCTCTGTAATTGGGCCTCGGTGCCTGTTGGGGGACGTAATTGAATAAAATAAAAATAAAAAGTCTGTTAACATACTCGAAATCGTCTAGCCTCACCCGGAAGAGGCTTGGTGACAATTTTTCTCTCTATACGTTAAACTATAATTTCGTGGTCTTGATATACTCGTACAATGGTTATTTGTGCCTCAAAGCCATAAAAAAGAACTTTTTCGGTCCATTCATTTGAGGCCGAGGCATACCCGATGCTTATAAATCAGATGAGGCCGGAAAAGTTCTCTTTGACATAGGTACACACAACATTTTTAACGCAACCATACAGAAAGATAATTGGTTATGTAAGTGTTTTTAAAGTTAGGAAATATTTTTCGTTGTTGGAAGAAAAGACCTACAGGTTTGACAAAAACCAAAGTGCACCTTTGCTCTTCTACTAAGAAAAAAATAGGTACATGCAAAACTAATAAAAAATGTTGAATATAAACCCAAGGCTAAGGATACAGAAGTAAGTTTTCGACATCTGAATACAAAAAAGTGACAAGTCAGTCCAGAAAAGTGACAAGTAAGTTCAAAAATAGTATATTATTGGCCAAGGTTGCAAGGCCAAGCATTCTAGACCGAGCGCAAATTAGAACCCGAGACGCGCAGCGTCGAGGGCTCTGAAGCGCGAGGTCTAGAAGTGGCTTTGCAACCGTGGTTAATATACTATTTTTTTTTCACTAGCAGCCTGGACGCATGCAAATGTCGACTCATTTAGTGGTAGCAAATTCAACTTTTGCTACCACGGGTTCAAAAAGAAAAATTGAGGTTATGTTTGATGTGATTTCTTAAAAAATGAACAAATGTGTGCTACAAACATTACTTGAGTATACGCATGGTAGTTGGTAGACGGTAGAAGATAAAATGATTAACTCAGCGACAAGTATAAACGGTTTTCTTTGTGTTGAAGATTTAGATCAAGTTTGATTAGAAATCAAAACAAAATCACGTTGCGTCAAAAAATTGAACGTTTATTTTTCAGTTTATTGTCTTATGGTTTCTGCTAGTGAAAAAAATAGTATATTAACCACGGTTGCAAAGCCACTTCTAGACCTCGCACTTAGAGCCCTCGACGCTGCGCGTCTCGGGTTCTAATTTGCGCTCGGTCTAGAATGCTTGGCTCTGCAACCTTGGCTAATAATATACTATTTTTCACTAGCAGCCATCAAGCATGCAAATGTCGACTCATTTAGAGGTAGCAAATTCAACTTTTGCGACCACCGGTTCAAAAAGAAAAATTGAGGTTATGGACGTAATGTTTGATGTGATTATTTCTTAAAAAATGAACAAATATGTGCTACAAACATTACTTGAGTATACGCACGGTAGTTGGTAGACGGTAGAAGATAAAATGATTAACTTAGCGACAAGTGTAAACGGTTTTTTTGTGTTGAAGATTTAGATCAAGTTTGATTAGAAATCAAAACAAAATCATGTTGTGTCAAAAAATTGAACGTTTATTTTTTCAGTTTGTTGTCTTATGGTTTCTGCTAGTGAAAAAAAAATATTTTGACATTTCACTACAAAAAGTGACAATTCATGGACGTGACGGGGGACGCAAAACGATTAGATTTGTAATAGTCAGTACCTTTAACAGAAGTCAATATTTAATACAATATTTATACGCTTCAGTCGATTTCGATTTGTGAAATTATAATTATTAAATGTAGAATAAAAGAAAAGCAAAGCAATTTTATATTAATGTGTTTATTCAGAGAGTACCGGATCCTTTAGAACCACATATATGCATTTTTAAACTCCAGTATTTGTTTCGATGCAGTCCCGGTAATATGCTGTCCTGGTGTACCCAGACGGAAGACCGCTTTCACATCCTTGATCACTCGTGAAACTAACAATAGCCACATGAACCAGCCCAGTAGTATTCTCTGTTTTAACCAGAATAGATCGCCCAGCGCATCCTATGATGCATCAAAGATTGGAAAACTTGGTTTTTCTGGCTTTTGAAAAGTACCGTACCAATTCTTTGGACTTCACATGTTTTTACGAAAATTTAATAGCGTAAAAAATCGACGTTTACAAATATTTTAATACTCTTTCAAATGTAAAAACTGAGAAAAAACGAAGTAGTTATCTGAGTGTTATTATTAAAATATATATACATATTTACATACAGCCCCCTCTGTCGACAAATTTGCTCCCCCTGAATCAGTTTTCTAGCTACGGGTCTGACATGAACAGGATCTGAATCTGCATTAACTACCAGTGATCACCCTAAAGAACAGCATAAGGTTAACAGATGATCGAAAAAGCAAAATGTACTTACGCTACAGGTGCTTCTAACCTCTGATGAAAGTGAATTAGCGCAAACTATTTCCGGTCAAATTACACTTTCTTGTCCATAGGCCTCTCCACATTCCTCGTTTGTGATAGTAACCAACTCAACGAAATTCAAAATGGTGCTTAAAAAGATATCGTCTAAAAAACAAAAATCGTGGTTTTGACGAAACAATAATACATTTAATTTACTGACCATCACATCGCTAGTAAAACCTCAACCGCTGACCGTAACATTAACGTCACCATCGAGTTCTGCAGAAGACAAGGTGATAGCAGCTGTGTTGTCTACATACAAAATATAGATAGTACCTAGTAAACGATCTCGTCAAAATTTTCGTGGAGAATAAACTTAGACGCGGTTGACACGTCACCACCATCGACAGTCACGGATCCAGTGTAAATTTCTGCTGACTGAGCCCCTGTATATGAAATCAATTTTACGGTTTGGGTTAAAGGGCTGATTATACATATTACCCGTTGATGCAATGCCCCTTCGTGTTGACTGGCTCTTTTATAGTTGTATTTTAAGTGTCTTTTTGCTTATCACATTTCACGTATATTTTTGTATACTTCAGATGTATATCTAATGGACACAATTCAATTTAATAAACACACCACATCCCCCGTGTTTTTATTTAAAAGAAAATATTTCGGGTGATGTGTACAAATTATTATTTAATAATAAATTAAGGACGGAAACCGAAATAAGTACCTAAATAATTGTGTTACTTCAGTACTTATTGAATTATGTTCCTTGATTACGAATCAAATAATTTTTTAGAAACCAAGTTCGAAGTTACATTGCGTTGATTCAAAGAATAATTTATGTGTTTGAAATTAAAGCGTTCCAACTTATAGAGTTGTGTTTTAACATTAATAATGATCTATTCTTAGAATAAGACACATTTATTGTGATATGATTGCAGCAGTTCCTAAATGATGAATGAATGTACATAAGGCAAGCTTGTGGCGATAAGTAAGTATATTGCAAGATTCCCAGGAATTGAAATTCAAAAGGCTTCTTTGTTAGATCACATTCGGTTTGTAATTAACAAATTTGAGAACGGTTCGCGTAAATAAGGAAAACTGACAAAATATCCTCCAGTTTGAAATGATATTGTCTATCACTTCAGAGAACAACTCTTATAGTTAAGCAGATATTACAAAGTTATTAAAAAATGGTTACATAGGGACCTATACTACCATGAATAAATTTTTACCCACAGCTATCCTTCGTCTCCTTGTGTATTGCATTACTTTGATAATAACCTTAATTAAGACAGAATAATATTGAACACAATGTTCTTGAGTAACGAAGTTTGGGTCTATTTTTTAACTGGTTATATTAATTAGCAAAAGTTTATAACTTGAAGTACTGAATCCATATACTTTTTTTACACCACACTGCATTTCCAGAAGGTAGAAACATTATGAACATTCTCTAGAAGAAGAGTCTATGGATCTGTACTTATTCAAGATTCTGTAAGCGGCTAACGCTACAGGCAAAATTTTTTACAGACATTTACCCGCCAACGATGATGAAGAACTTAGGTTACGTTACTTTCAACAGCATATACAACATTAAATTTTTCACCATTTGGCTATTTAAATAAACAAGCATTATATTTAAACGAGTGTTTAACAATTTAAAAAAAAAACACAAAACAAAATTTTACTTTACTGAAGTAACAAGGGTAAAAAATTTTATGCAAATATTTCAAAAATATGGAAAAAATAGTGGCAGTATGTAAAATAACGGTGAACGTTTTGATCATCTTCTGTATTGCCGTTTTTAACAAAATTTACTTTTTTATAATTGTGTCAAAGAATTTTGTTTGAATAAATTGTCAGTTTTCAACTAAATATGTTGTAATTTATACAATTAATTAAACACAGGCAACAACATACGAGATAGTTACATAGTCCAAAAGAGGCGGGACTAATGAGGTGTATGAAAGCGCTGTATAAAGATTTTGGATTATGTATTCCTATCAGGGAATAAAACGTGAAATATAAGGGATAATGTGAATTTTCAGAATGATTCTAAAACTTTGTCAAGAATTATCAGACATTTTGAAAATTACCATTTCTTTGGCTCCCTTATTCTTATCATTCAGTAGGAGGTACTGTCAAGAAGAACATTCTTGACTATGATCAGAACTTCAAGTTTTTATTCGTCGTGGTTCATTTAACAATGTCTTTCTCACAATCACATCTGGTATAATACTTTCCAAAAGTCAAGTTATACTTATATCTTTAGGTTAAATTTAGATAATGAATAAATAACATAAAACTATGATACGACATTTTTGAAATTTATTTTAAGTCAGTTGAAAAAGAAACCCATATCAGAGAACATAGAGAAGCGCCATAGTTTAAATTAAATGACGATTGAAGACTCCGCAAATTATGTTGGCAGCAGTGTTTGGTTCTAACTAGGAATAATAATAATATTAATGATATTATTATTATTAATGTTATTATTAAAAAAGTTTTTGGTATTCCTTAGTGATTAAATTCTTGTTTAAATGTAATATTCGATCTTTTAAATAACCAAATAGTGAAAAATCTTATGCTGTAGTATCAGGTGAATGTGGTATAACTTATTCTAGATTAAGCCTCAGGCTTAATTCGAATTTTTAACACCGATAAATGTTCCACTTTTCAACAATTTTGTTGTAGTTGGTGCTATCAGTCCAACTTTGAACTACGTGGACTTATTTACTTTTCCGGTAAGTCTATGTGAAGAAAGTTATGGAGAAGGGGGGATATTTGATGGAATGGTCAAGAACAGATGCACTAAAGAGTACTTGCAATGTAAACTGGTTAATTTTTGTTGTTGTGGATGCATTATTGAAAATTGCAGGGAGACAGTGGTGGTCCGGTTGTTAATAATGCTGATATGTTGACAATGTGAGTTCTGTTGATGATGATAATGGTTGAACGAGTGCTCCATCTGGGTACATGAGAGTTGCGTATTATAGGGAGTAGATTCAGCAGCAGATAGGAATTTGAAAACTGATCGTATACCTACGCTTTATGCCACAATTCTATGTACTTCTTCTTTCTAAGAGGTCCGTAACGTATTTAGTATCTGAGATAAATTCTAAAATTTTATATTGTTATGGGTACATCAAATACAAAATGAAATGGAAATCTGCATTATCTTATTCCATTATAAAATACCCGAAAAATATTTGGGAAATGAAGCCTGTCAGAATATCTCTTCCCAGTTAAAGAAAAAGATGATGATGTCCCTAAAAATAAACAAATTTTAGTAAAATGTTGGGTTTGCATCAGTATCATTTTTTAATCGTGAATGCAAGTAATTAAATTTTATAAATGAATAGCACTTTAGACATATCTACTCGAGTGATTGCACTTTATCGCTCTCAATAACAAAAGAAAAAAACTACTTGTTGTGTAAGTATTTTTTAATTAAATCTAAACAAAATGTTATCAGGGTTTCTGTGATTTATAGATTATATTGACGAAAACGGTGATGACTTACTTTTTTGGTTAGCCTGACATTTAGATATTGTTTAAAAGTATCCAACACTAAAAGCTTGACAAAAGACATTGAAATTGAAAAAATCAGTTCAATTTAAAAAATATTAGTTTTTAAAAAATGCATTTACTACTTTTCTTAAAATATACAGTGCATCTTTCTAAAAGTGGTCGTAGGCATTGTCATGTTACATTTTCGACCCCATGTTAATTTTTTTTAGGCTGAAAACCCAGAGATGATTTTTGTGACCTTTAAATAATTTTGCAAATTTATTTTAGTCTAGAAACTGTCAAATGTAGAGAGGACATAATGTAGTTCATCATTATCTTTTGCGGACAACATGATGTAGACAAAAGAGCTCATCGTAGAGCTAATTGAAATGTTGAGAGCTGCCCCTGCATTGTGGGACATTAAATGTAAAGAATACAGGGACAGAAAGTTGGCACATTCGGGCACAATTGAAGAAATTGATTGCTTGATAATTTAAACAAATACATTCATCAGACTCGTAAACGAATCGTCTGTAGCCAAATATCGCAGAGTAACTGCTAATCTGATTGATGGTGGAATAGCCGCACGATAAGTTGTATTTTTTTTTTTGCAAATTATAGGGGCTACTAAACAAAGAATTTCTTCGAAATCGGTTTTCGTTACCCTCTCGAAATTGCGGAATGAGCTGCCATCATTCAGGAGTAATTCCGACATCAAGTTATCGCCATGACTTATTCCACTTTTTAAACACTCTCTCTGCCACCATCTTCTTTTTCGTTTGCGGGCATTCGCAGCTATTATACAGGGTCATTATAAAATATTGTAGTCGAAGAAGGCCATGATTTTGGTGACATTTTGTGCCGCCTTTTTCAGTTTTGTGGAAAGGATTACACTAATATTGGAATTTTTATTTTTAGCGCCACATTAGTTGACATTAGCGGCTGCACTGTTTCAACGCTTCATCAAATTCTGTCAGATGTCAATAATTTTTTCGTTTATACTGGTACGTTTTCCCTTACTTTGTGCGTTAATTGACTTGTCTTGTTTTCATTTTTGCTGTCTTCCCCTTTGTTAGAACTTTAATAAGTGTCTCAAAAAACAGTTTTTATCAAAACTACAGATCATTGTGGAATAATCTCAGGTAATGAACAGAGAGGAATAACTATGGTCAGTGTTACAAATTATTTTTTTAGTTCTTTGGCGCAATCATCATGCCTATTACCGTAATGGGGTGTTAAATGAGGATGGGGATGGAGTGTACTCTGTGGAGGCGTCTAAAAACGAGTACCTAGTGAAATGTTCTGTTGTCATTGATGGAGAATCTTTGAAGACGCTATATGGCGAATTATGGCCAGATTTAATGACACTGGTAGCATTTCTAAGTGAAAACCGACGGAGAGACCTCAAGTTAGTGAAGACGTTGTTGAAGATTTAAGGATGAGAATGGAACAAAGTCCGAATAAAGCTTTGTCAAAAATCTTTACTGTCCGGAGTACCATACAGCCCATGTCAGAAAATCGTAAAAGAGAAGTTACATATGCATCCATACAAGATTTCGTTGGTTCAGGAGCTGCAACCAGCTGATTTTCCTTGCCGCGTTGGGTATTGTAGTTGGTTTCAAGCTGATATGGACGATAACGGGATTCTCGATTTGTCGTTCTTTTCTGATGAAGCCTGGTTTCATCTGTTAGGCTATTATGTCAACTGACAGAACTTCAGAATTTGGTGTATAGAAAATACTCACGCTTTTGAAGAAACACCATCACACGCAATGAAGGTTGGTGTGTGGTTAGCTGTTTCCAGACGACGATTCATAGGCCTGATACTTTTTCAAGTAAATGAATGTGATCAATAAGCAAAATTAGATGTAGAAAGTGTATGTAGGTACTGCAATAAAGTTTTTTATTTTCAGTAACTTTCATTTTTCTTTCGGTGTTAGTTGCATTCTCTTAATTTAAAACTTACTTCAACTTACTGTTTAGTAATAATTGTAATTTTACTATTAGGAAAGTTAAAAATCTTTATTAAACATTCTGTTGTTTCAAGAGATCTCATAATCATCTACAGAACTCTTAACACTATGCTCCTGAAATTTTATTGGTTTTTTCATCTTTTTTGTTATAGAAATTTTGAAAAATCTTGATATTAGGATGGCCATGTGGGCGTGTTTTGGGTAGAACCTCTTTGACATTCCTGTTATGCAGATCTGGCATGTTTCAGATATCTAGAAACTGCAAAGCTGAAGGTAATGTTTGGACATAGCAGTTTTCACCTATTGTAGGGATGAAGATCAAGGCTTTCAGTTGTGTTTTTTCAAGAGAAAAGCACCGGTCACAAACCATGTCTGCACCAATATTTTGACGATTCCTTACAATTTACAAACAGAACTTTCGCGGGATCACAACTTTGGCAAAATTATTTACTGCAAAAACTCATTAGGTACTCATAGTGTTCGTTAACTGTGATAAGACTTGCTCTGCCATTGTCCATTACGTGATTTTTCACAATTTTTACCTTCAGGGTACCTATAAAAATGTAATTTTTTAAATAATTACCGTGTTCATTGGTTTCGACAAACTTAACCTCACTTTTTGGATTTCATTATTTGAAAAATTATTGCTTCTTTGCAAAACAGATCAGATGATTTATTCTGTTCAACTCCAATCGACTTTCCAAGGTGTAATTCATGACAAAGACCTTAAACGTTTTTCTGACAATTTACAATTTTTGAAACTGAAATGTATTGCAGTGGCGTTCACAAATGCTCGATAACACTGCAACCCTTAATGCTCTGGCCTGGCGTCTTTTCGTGTCTATTTAAAATGAAATTAAATCGCAAACCTGGCATGTCAATTTTTGACACATTTGATAGATTTGTTTCGACGTTCGTGACATTTCAAAAGAGTTGAAATCATTTTGGTGATTAGCGGCACGAGAAAAATTTCAATTGTTTTTCATAGGTGAGTTGACTACAGTATTTTATAATGACCCTGTACTTAATAAACGCAGCACTAGCACCAGCAGCTACAGTTTCTTCCATTTTTACATCAAGACTGAGTGTGGTTTGAACGGGCAACTGGTTTTGGTTTGGACGCGCAACACTGTTGACAACATGTATCCAGATACATGTTGTCAACATTTGTTGGCCGGTCTGTATGTAGCTTTAAGTTGAGCCAGAATTATTCGCTGTGTAGTTAGTCGTATAAATTGATATTACTCAGGAATAAATTGTTGGGTAAAACGTCGATTTTAAATACCCGTAAATTCTAACATTATTAATAAAACAAGGACATTATTGTCAATTAATTGTAAGTTAGTAAATGTATTACGAAATTATATTGTTTTGTTGATATTATTTCGAAGCACGCACTTGTAAATACAAGCACGATAAGTGCTCGTAAGTTCAAGTAAAATACAGAACTTAAGATACGTGACAATTATAAATTATCACTTATTATACAACCTACAACATGAAATTTTTGAAAACGTCTCAAAATATATTTCAGTTTAAAAAATGACAAGTGTACATTAGGTACCTTTCCGTATCTATATTTACTAACCGTACCATGACTGTTGTAGGCAATTGAATGAAAGTTGTATATAAATGTGTTTCTATGAAAATTCTTTTATTTGAACCCTACTTGTTTCTGCCTATGTTTCTTCATGAGTGCCTTTTTTGCATTTTTTCGACCTATTTTACATTTTACTTGTCTGTATTTGTGGTTTATGAATTTTGTTTATCATTACTATATTTTTTTATTGTCTAACCGCCTTATCTTTACCAAGACAGAACTTGTAGCTCATATAGCCGGTTTTGCACAATGGTAGAGTATCTGCTTCACACACCAAGCGTCGACGGTTTGAAACCATCGGGCCCCATATATATTCTTTTCAATAAATGAAATCAGTTTACTAAAATTAATCACTCTCTAAATTTTTGTTTTTCTCGAAAAGGTGAAAATACGATCGTCTTTATTTAAAAAGGATTAATTAATAAGAATTATATTATTAATAATAATATATAGAAAATTGTGTTCGATTGTAGGTTACTTAATAATTTTAATCCTCTGTTTGTAACGGTTCGGTTTTGACAATGTTGCTCTACCTTTCCCTAACCGGTTTGTGCGTTTCGGTACGACTGCGCGTACCGTCGTTCGACATAACGGCCATCTTCTCCTGTCTATATTTCCCGTCGTTTGCCCTCGAAAGTAAGCCATCCACTCGTAACACCTAGCAAGTATAAAAAATTGTAGGATTCCTGTTGCTAACAGTGCTTTCCCGTGGTTAATGCCTAGGGAGTGGGCAGTTTAGTCCAGTCCAGTTCAGTTCAGTCCAGTCCAGTTCAGTCCAGTCCAGTTCAGTCCAGTCCAGTCCAGTTCCGTATAGTTCAGTTCAGGTTTTTATTTCGGCGTCTTATCGCCTGCGTTTGGTCCGTTTTTTTGGAATCGGCGAAGCAGATATTTTTGATTGCCACGGCCCAACGACCCGAGATTTGGTTCCCGCTACACCCACCGTGAGAGTAGCAAACACAGGCAGCGAAGCCACAGCGCTCCGCACGAGCATAACCTCATCAGTCTACCCGGTCTAGGACATGGAGATCGTCCCCGGAGGAAACCAAGAACACCTTGGCGTACAGATAAGTAGTACTAGGGTAGGAAACTATCGTTTCGGGTATTAGATTGGCCAATCAAATAGCGCCCGCGATGTACTAGCGATTCTAGGAAATCTCGTTGATTAACCCCGTTCGGTTATCTATACTTAACCCAAATTCGTATTATGTCATAATCAACGCACCGAATTGTATCTCATACGCTAAAACCAGTGCTGTCGCGGCGATAGTTTGATTACAAATATATTTTTCTTTTGGACTATTTCAACATAATATAACATTTCAAGATCACAAATCGGTGGAAAAATTAAAAAGGGCATCGAGTATTATTATTTGAAGTAATATAGTAATATAGAAGTAGTTTTTTTTTTATTAGATCTAAACACTCCTAGCGACGCACTGGCTACGATCTTGTGGACCAGATCAAAGCATCCCCGCTACTCTGCATAAAACACACATTACTTTAACTGGGGGCTTGCAGCGGTGAGATAAATTCCCGCGTACTAGTCATAATATATTTAAGTTTACTACACCATTTTATTTTTAAGCTCGCAATTTAAATCTTTTTCTTTCCAAATTAAACCGCTTTTATTCTATTTTAACTATCGCCGGAGGTACATGGAGAAATTTTGACAGGCAATGGCGCCGCTCCCGATAGCTACATCATTTCGACCCACCTTCTCCACCTGTAGCTAGTCCGGCTCCTGTCTCCTCTAACCAACGAACCTGGTGCACCGGCCATAAAAATTGAGTCCAACGTTTAGGGTCTTCGAGTTGTCAAGTTGTAATTGTTTTGGAATCTTTTTCTTTTTGCTCGCGGTTGAGATTTAATCGGTAATTTTGATTCGTGGTGGTGATAATAGTAGTTAGTTAATTGGCATAGAAGGTTGTTGCAATTTTGTTGTCGCGAGTTCTTTTTTTTTTCTTAAGTTCTGTACTGCTCACTTATTTTTGAATGGAATATTTATATTGAAGATTGAATTTTAGCATTTGGACACTAAAATATTTGAGTAGTATAGTGGATTGGCCAGAGGGTTATTTTTGTTGATTGTTGGTGTTTATTGGACTCTTACGTTGTTATAGTGAGTTAGTGTAGGAGTGGTTAGTCCTTTATAGATGTTAGTCGGTTATAGTTGAGTGGAATTTTGTTGTTTGTAAATAATAATCGTAGATTAATTGCTCAATGGTCATACTTATAGTCAGAATGGCACGTAGACAAGAGATGAGAGTAGGTCATCTCAAGAAATGTGATTTGGAATTTGAAATGCGGTTGAGCGGTTTGCCAATAAGAGATAAATCGGTGAGAAATCAGTTACGGCCTTTGTTGATTTTAAAACGAGCCGGTCGTTTAGTTTCGTATCCACCATTTGAATTTGTTTTCGATGTAGAGATTCCTTTAATTGAAACAAGGTATAAGGAATTGTTAGTTGAAATTCGGGACTTAGAGAATCCAGGAGCGATAGCACAGATATATGTATGGCAAGGCATATTCGAGAATTTTGCATTTATTGGGGCGTATTAGTATTGCGCGTACCACTAAGGCACGAGTCGAATCAGATATAGAAGGATCAGAGGATGAAGAAGTCGACAAGGTGGATCCTGTAGATCCAAAGCCCCCTATTAGTCGGTTACCAACGCTTAATAAGTCGATTCCTGTTGCCAAATGAGGTGTAAAATTTGATGGAGAGTCGAAAAGTTTAACGGTATTGGGATTTCTCGAGCGGGTCGAAGAGTTGAGGAGTGCTAATAGGTGTATTAGTTTTGACGAGTTGTTCAGGTCGGCAGTAGACCTGTTTGAAGATTGAGCTTTGATGTGGTTCCGGTCGGTACGCAGTCGTGTACATACTTCTATTCGCAACGCCTGTTTTATGACATCTTAAATCGTACACAGGAGACGAACGAGAATTTCACAGAATATCTAGCTATAATGACGGTTCGATTGCTGAGGATGTCCGACTTAGTATTTTGACTAGAAATCTAGCCCCTTTCTCTTTGAGTCAATTACCACCGGTGACTTCGGTCGCAGAATTGGAGAAGGAATGTTTGCGGATCGAGGTCACGGATCGGGTTGATAATTACCATCCATCTTCGCGTCGAAGAGCTTATTACGTAGAGCCAGAGTTGGCATGTGTCACTGCAGAAGTTGAAAATTGTATCCCGGATGTGAATAGCTGAATGAATGATTTATCTTCGGTAGTATGTTTCAACTGTGATCAGCAAGGTTGTTTTGTGAGAGATTGTGAGGAGCCCATTCGTCGTCGTTGCCACCGTTGTAAAACTTCTAACATAACCATCCGAACTTGTCCTAAATGCAACAGACCACCTCCGAAAGAGGGAAACTCGAGGTTGTGTCAGTAGATCGTCGGTTAGTTGACCCAAATCGCGTGATTATAACTAGAATATTTGCTACAACAATTTCCTGGTGATAAAAGACCTTATTTAGAAATTTCGGTAGAAAGATTTTAGGATTAAGTATTAGATTCCGGTGCACAGTGACTTGTCTAGATAGTGAATGACCAGGTTTGAGAGTAGGAAATGTCGAGTTATGTAAAAGTATGGGGTCAGTATCAGTCCCGATCAGTGTTAGGGAAAGTTTCTTTGATTAGAGTCGTAGTAGTTCCATCCTTTTGGAAAACTTTAATTCTGGGATAAATTTTGGGTGAAAATGGGCATAGTACCCGACTTGAAAAAAGGTGTTTGGCATTTTAGTGAGTCCCCCAATGAAATTTTGCCAGCTGAGGGAATTCGAGAGAGGTAATTTGACCTGTGAACAACGTGCATCGTTAGACTCTCTTATACGAGATAAGATCAGAAGTATGACACCGGATAAAATAAGAATTACCGGAAAGGTTGAACATGAGATAGTAGAATCCACTACCCCCATCAAACAGAGGTACTACCCAGTGAACTCATTAAGACAAAAATTATTGGAGACAGAGTTGGACAAAATGTTGTAACAGGACATTGTTAAACCTTCCAACAGTTCGTGGTCGTTACCGCCTGTGTTGGTTCCAAAGAAGACGTCCGGGGAATATAAGTTGGTGATTGATTATATTATCGGAAACTGAATGCGGTTACTCGAAAAGACACTTACCCGTTGCCCTATGTTTCATCTATTTTGGATAACTTGAGAGGTGCTAGGTACTTGAGTTTCATCGACATCAAATCAGCATATTGGCACATTCCACTCAACGAAAATTCAAGAGAGTTAACAGCGTTTACGATACGGGGACGTGGCTTATTTCATTTCAAGCGAATGCCATTCGGACTTACTAATGCCCCGGCTACTTTTCAGAGTTTCGTCGATACAATTCTCGGTGCTGATCTTGAGCCTCATGTTGTTATCTATTTAGGCGATATGATTGTGTTGACTTCAGATTTTGAAACACACTTAGAGGTATTGGACAGATTGTTAGCTGCTGGTTTAACCCTTAGCTTGGAGAAATGTCATTTTTGTCGCCCACAGTTAAAATACCTGGCGTATGTTGTTGAAAAAGAAGGTCTTCGTGTAGCCCCTTTTAGATCAAATCGATAGTAGAAATCCCCACTCCCGACGAATGTGACACAGATTCGCTCATTGTTGGGTATGGCTGCATGGTATCGGAAATTCGTGCCGAATGTCTCTAGCATTGTAGTTCCGTTGACGAATCTCAGTCTCCAGTTTTGACATGTCCCGATTATAATCGCCCATTTGTGGTGCAGACTGACGGCTCCGCATATGGTCTTGTTGCCCTCTTGGTACAGCCTTATGATGAAGGAGATAAGGTGATATGTTATATCTCCTGTTCATTAACATAATAACATTAATAATAATAATCATTTATTGTTCTACAGATTACTCCAATTACAGGACAATATCTAAAACTAAATAAAATAAAACAAAATTAAACATATCTAAATAAATGTAAATAAATAAATTCAAATTATATAAATCAGATCAAACTATATTACATAAAAATTAACAAAGAAATTCTCAATTATTCAAAACAATTTCATCAACTTAAGAGATTATCACTTTTACTCTTTACAGTACACCATTAAATATCACCGTACATTTACAAATTATTGCGCGAAGATTTTCTACATATATGTCACATTGTTCACAAATATCATTACCATTTTTGCAAATAACATACAACGGTGATTTGTAATGCCCACCCTATTTGATTGTTTACGATACGAAGTAAAATATTGATTTTTTCTTTTTTAAAATATTTTATATGTATACACAAATAATTATCGTCATAAACATCATTTAAGCCAACGGATTTTCTTCATTACATCCCGCAGTTTCCGCAACTGAGAAATTGCAGTTGCAAAAGAGTGCGTCAGATCTCGGCGTTATACGGTTCATGTGAGGATGGGCTAGTCCACCCTGGTCCATTCTCTTGATTATAAACAACGACATACGTTCGGTTTTCTATGTACGTGATTGAGAGTAAAGAATTCGAAACGTACTTCTTTGCATATCCGTGTTTTCTTGCTTCAAGCGGGGCAGGACGCCCGGGCGTCAACGTATATCCCAAACGCTGCAGAATCGGATCTCTGATATTCGATTCAAGGATTCAATAAATTAATTTCGATTTTTTTACTTCTTTTGTATTGTAAAAGTATAGAGGTAATTATTTTTATTACTCTATTGAAATATGGGTAAGGTGGTAAGGAAAATAATGTTATGCGAAAATTCTTAAATAATATTGTTATAGAAAAGAGCAACACCATAACAATTAATAAATACTTTTTCATATCAAATGAAAATTAGTAATAACCATATTCTTGTATTATGACACCGTGTAAACTTTATAATGAAAAAAATCCGAATGACCAATGATGAGAATAAGTAATACACTTATTATTGCAGTACGTATGTGACATGTGTATTTTTTTATTATTACATATGCATTTTTGTTTCATAAATATAACTGTAGCAGAGTCAACAAAAGTGAAATATACGCTTAATTTATTATTTAATTCAGACTGTCCGCACAAGTTTGTTACGCGTTCGCTCTAGGATGGGTGGGCAAACCCACCCTGAAAATCGGTAACACTCGGCTTGGTTCGTCCTCGTCGGAGACACGACTCAATTGACCAGTAAAGTAAGGTTAGAATTTAGAATGCGCGGCAGTTCATAATTCAAAAATTCTACTATGGGTTTCTTATGGGAGCTTGATTTTACAGACAAAATACACCGCACAGGTAGAAATCTTAACTAGTTCATGCTACAAGCGATAAAGACTGTACAATTATCTTCCTGTTACTAAAGGTTTAACTATATAAAAAGCTTGTGTTAAAAAAATATCGCAAATTAAAAACAACGTTGTTCATCAAAGTAACGTACATCGTTTCTAATGCCTTGCGCATGAGTGAAACGGAAAATCCAGAAACACGCCGAACAGAAAAGGAACGTGAATGTTTTGGAGGGCCAGTGACGTTTAGATCGTGAAAATCCCCAAAATATGACAGTTGATTTCGTATTTTCATCACAACAAACAATCATAATCACAATTTTTGGATGATATATTAGTTCTGTGATATTGGTTCACATTAGGTTGTATATGTCTGTGGACTGGTTTTATTGTATTTGTTATTAATAGTGACAGAAAGACATGCGTTAACAATAGGGGCAATTACCAGTTTTTTTTTTGTTGACGATCGGAAATGCATTGTGAACGGATAAAATTCTTTGCAGTCAAATAATGCAGTGAAAGTCACTTGGTATACTGAATTAAATGTGCTTGAAGAGTTTATTCGAGCTAGAATGCGAAATAGCCAATGGTAAGTTAATGTATATTGATAAATTCTGTATCCAGTACAATTATGAGGTATTTTGTTTCATTTTGCATAGATATTCCTTAAGAGAGGCAACAAGTGAAACCACAAGAGGTGCATTTGTATGTCACCATATGGCTACACCTGCCCTACACGGGCGTTATAATTTATTTTGGACCAATAATTTGCGTTCTTGGAACGTACATCTGAAGAAAAGTGAATCAGCCGAGGTCAGAGCTGTGATCTCCGAAAATTCTTTTAATCCCCAAGTCAACCTAAAAACAGCTAATGTTGAGGTACAACTTTATGAAAGCTTACGACAAACTGATGGGAGCGAAGCACTGCTTTGGCTATTGGGCCCTGAACCAGAAAGATCTGAAGAAAATCTACTTCACAGTGTCGAAGAACTATTAGTGTCCGAGGACTATTTAAATGGCCCATCAATATAACAGTTTGTGGGTCAGTTTTTCACCAAAAGTGAATCAGATTTTGCATTAGGCGGTGCAATTTTTTATTGTAGAATATATTTTTTTTGTTTTGAAATAAATTGGTCTTTAAATTGTGATTTTTTTTAAATGGGTGTTTCAGACCCAATTCGTACTAAAATGAAAGTAAAATTTTCATTTTCTACCAAAAAATGTGAAAAGAAAAAAGCTTGGGATTGATGATGATTCTTAAATCAAAATTTGGCAATTGATTGAAAACATTTTCAAATATGAGATCTCCTTTATGTATCATTTTAAATTCACAGCCGTATCTCTAGCATGTGAAAATCAAAGCCATTTATGTGGAGGGGGAAGTCAATGGCAGTATGAACCACTGTGCGACATACGTTCGAGGCAAATGTAGTGGTAAAAGTTGAATTCAAATATTTATTAAATACCACCGGTTCCGTTCGTGTTTGGTATCAAGATCAACAGTAAAAATATGAGTCTTAATGGTACAAGTAGTGGTATATATAAGAAAATTACTTTAATGGTAGAATTTAAGCGTTAAAATGACGCCTCGATTTCACCCATAAGGATTACACGGGGAACTGAAATTCGGGTCTCGTGTTATGAACTGAGTTCAAATTTCGCGCGTCATTCACTTTACTGGTCAATTGAATTCAGTCAGATCAGAAACTGCATTCAGGATAGTGCATTTAATTATAAAATGTAGCTTATTCAAATTACCAAACGGTAATTGGCTACACAAAAACATATATTTCGGGGACAAGATGAATTGCAAATTTCTCGTAAAGTAAATTCGATGATAAATTTAAAAAGTTTTTGGAGGAGTCTTTGGTAATTAATGGTCTTTCTAAAACCAATCAGAACGATTATTTTGGAATTATTTTTATTTTATTTGTTATTGTTAACTTTGTTAGTATTTTGAGAATTTATTTTTTTGTTTCATTTGGCATTTTTAATTTTGCTTTTACAATAATTTTCCAAATTGCTGCTTTTTCCAAGTGTAGCTTATTTTAAAGGTTCAAAATTTAACGTTTTCTCGTCATGTTATTTCAAAATCTTTACATCTTGGAATAATTATTTGAGTTTATAGTTCTAGAAACTCCTAACAAATCCATTTATGTGCTGAATCTTTTTTTGCTCCTCTTTCCTCTTCTAGCAAGAATCTTCGACGTTCTGGTTGGTTCTTGCTGAACGACATTGTAAGTAATATTTATAAAATAATATATATGTAATATACTTACATAAAATTTTTGTTACATTATATTGATTGACATGCAGCACCAAAACAAAAACACGTTCTCACAAAGATGATTAATTATATATATGTATATATATTTTTTTCATACATGTTATAACCTACCTATAATGCTTTGCCCACCCATCAAAAATCACCACGAGCCGCCACTGAACATTAGTATGACATCGAGGCAATTGGAAATAGATGGGATGTCAAGAATTTAGTCGGGGCACAAAAAATTGATTTGATTTAAGGTTGCCATATCATCAATGGCGCCCTGAATTAATTTATAAAGAAATACTACTGACTGCGTGATTCTTCGTTATCTTAAAGATCCCATATTAAAATAAATTAACAATAAATTTTGCTCAATATGACGCACAGGATACTGAGAATAGCTCTTATAATACAAAAACTTTAAAAATCGTCTTTGTACATTCTCCAACAAAATAGATTGGTAAGCATAATGCGGATAAAATATTAGTGAACAATATTCAAGTTTTTACCGCACAAGTGCGTCATATATACATTTCAATGCAAACACATTGTCGAAAGATTTACAGTTCCGTATTATGAAGCCAAGAACCGTAAGTGCAGAAATGACGATTTTATTAATATGTTCTCGAAAACTAAGTTTCTTGTCAAAAATTACTCCTCAACTATTTCAGATCTCAACATAACCTTATCATAAACAATGAAATCATGGTGAAGTTCATAGATTAACCTCACCAGCCTATCCGGTCTAGGACCAGTAGATCGTCCCCGGAGAAAGCCAAGAACGCCTCGGCGTACAGATAAGTAGTACTAGGGTAGAAAACTATCGTTTCGAGTATTAGATTGACCAATCAAATAGCGGAAAGTAGCGCCTCCGATGTACTAGCGATTCCAGGAAATCCTGTTGATTAACCCTATTTGGATAGCTGTACCTACTTAACCCAAATTCGTGTTGTTCATTTCATTGTATCATGTTATAATTTATTTAAGTTCACTCCACCGTTTTATTTAAGCTCGCAGTGTAAATCTTTTTATTTCCAAATTAAACCGCTTTTATTCTATTTTAACTTGAGCAGTGTTTTTTTGAGTTGTCGTCTGGTCACGACCTTCGCCACGAAGCGATCAGTAGGTGACGAGGTCCAGGTAGTGAAGTTAATTTAGTTTTAGTCATACGTCTGCCTTCGGAGTCGTCGTTTGCTAAGAGCTAGAGTTACAGGGAGAAATCTTGACAGGCAGTGGCGCCGCTCCCGATAGCTACGTCATTTGGACTTCGACCCACCCCTTCTCCATCTGTAGCTAATCCGGTCGCCTGTCTCTTCCAACCGACGAACCTGGTGCACCATCCACCTTGGCTACCTAACACAGTAGCTTGTTTTGGGGCGACAAACTCGTTCAAATCAAACTATAGTCTTTGCCATTTCTATTGAAACACCACTTGTTAATCGTAAATTTGGCAACGCTCATATTCAAATAATTTTCTAACTAAAAGCCGTTGTCAATCAACTGAAAGCTGTTACCAATTGCTAAATTTTAAGCAAAATCAACAGGTGGTGTTTCAATAGAACTGGCAAAGACAATATCTAATTTCTACGTGACATTCTTATGATGTATAAACATATAATAGCTATTTATATACTCAATACAAAAAAGAAAAAAAATCCGAACACCTTAAAACCCGCATATTGAAGCAACTGTAAAAGCATGTTTAAAAAATCTAGGTTTTATAATAAGAAACACCAGTGAATTTAAAAATATCCATTGCATTAAATTGTTGTTTTACACATTAATAAGATCTAAGTTAGAATATTGTAGTACTATACGGACACCCTATCTCCAGGTTTATATTACTATGTTAGAAAATGTATTGCGGAAATTTTGCAAATATTTGCACTTAAAAATATTTCATTTGTATCCCCCTTTTCATTGTGAAACTGTTATTTTATGCAGTGCAGTTAATGAAGACCAACTATGGGCCCGTAGAAAAGTTGCATCTCTAATTTTTTTACAAAAACTTATTCATGGCCAAATAAACTGCCCAGTGCTTTTAGATTTATTACATTTTGTCTGCCCAAGAACAAATAATCGAACATCAATAACTTATTATTTTGATATTCCGCGAACACAACATCATTTCAACAGTCCACTAATAACTACTCTTAGGCTTTATAATATCAGTGTAGGAAAAGTTGTAGACATATTTTATGATAACTTCCGTAAAGTTAACATAAGGAAAAATTATTTGCGATTTTATATAATGACCATATGATGCACGCTTAATTAGAGGGTTGTGTACCACCCTGTTGTATTTTTTTTATTTTTTGTTGTACATTCGTCATACATAGCATTTATTAATTATTAGTTACATGTTATTATAGTGAATTCTAATTTGTATTTAAGTTCCGCTATAGACTGTAAGTCTGGAAGGAAATATATATTATTATTATTATTAAAAAACGTCGATATTTTTAAATGAAATTTTATACACGAATTGGTTGTTACATAAGTAAAGAATGATGAGCATATGAAGACAATATATATCAAGTTGCAAAATGAACGCTTTTTTCGCTCCAGACGTGAAGTTTCTCACAGTTTTGCAACGTGTCATATACAAGATTTTTTGCAATTTTGAACAACTAAAGGTTAATATATAGTTATTTAAGTATTAAGGGTGGTAAGCGCGTTTTACAGTTTGAGGGGTATTATATCGATACAGTACTGGAGGCGATTGCAGTTCCTTAACTCAGAGGGTTAGATCGACCCCTATGTCAGCAAGACAATGCACGCCTACATACGGCAAGTCACAACGGAGTACCTACAACAACATAATGTTGAAGTTCTCTCCTGCCCTGCTCGTTCACCAGATTTGTCACCAGTCGAACATGTGTGGGATATCATGGGCACACGTCTAGGTAACTTGCAGCATATCCCGAATAATTTAAATGACCTTCGTATGCGCCTTCAGAAAGCTTGGGACGAGATCCCATTGGATACAGGACACATTTCAATCATGCCACACATTATTAAATAAATTTTTTATTTCACAAGTTTTAGGCCTGTTATTTTAATCATTTATTTAGTTCGATTTAAAGCACATTTGGTGAAACTTTCAGTTTTATCAGTCAATTAATTCAAGGTGTTCGGATTTTCATGGAAATCAGTATAGTATTCAATTGGTTAGATATACATCTCAAGTATGTATAGTAAAAGCGTATTGTGTGATAAGTAACACAATTACGGCGATTCGCAAAATACACTCAAAATGCAAGTATAAAAACACCAATCTGAATAGAATAAAATCATTAAGCGAAATGTTCCGATTTGCCGTTCTTTGCTTGTGTGCGTCAGCTACCTGGGCGTTGCCCTCTTCACCAGCCCACTCAAAGGTCCTCCCCTCTAAGGTTCCAGGTCAGTATTTTCTAACCTGTATTGCACATCTATGTTTTTATAATTATTTTATATAGGTGCTAGAATTATTAATGGAAATCAAGCAGCAGAAGGTCAATTTCCTTGGCAAGTTGCTTTATTTTTGTCTAGTAGTGAAAGCACTTGGTTCTGTGGAGGCAGCATAATCAGCGAAGAATGGATCTTAACTTCTGGAAATTGCATCAACGGGTAATACATAGCGTACTTTATCCAAAATCATTACATTTATTTCATCTACCAGGGCTGACTCGGCGACAATCGTAAGTGGATCCACGGATGCTTATGGAGGCGACGTTTCAGATTCCTCTCGACTTATTCTTCATGAAGACTATGACAACGATCTTCTTGCCAACAATATTGGACTTATCAGACTCAGGACACCTTTAAATCTTGGTGGTAAGAATTACAAGAACTCCTCCTTTAGCAGTTGTTGTACAAAATACTTATGTAGGAAACACGATTGCCGTCAGTTTGTCTTCTGAAGAACTTGGTGAAAATGTTGGCATTACGGTGAGCGGTTGGGGTTTAACTAGCGATGGTTAGTACATTAAACACACTTTATTTTTTTTGTCAAAACAATTTTTCCCATTTCCATAGATGGAACTACAATCAGCGACTCGTTGAATTACGTTGAACTGGTCACCATTTCGAACACAGAATGTAAAAATTATTATGGCTCGATTCTACCTGAAATGGTTTGTGCTGATTCTCCCTCATCTCAAGTCAGAAGTACCTGCACCGTAAGTATATATATATATAAATTAATTTTTAAGGATGTTTTAACATAATGATTGTTTTTAGGGTGACAGTGGCGGCCCAGTGGTGATTAATGCAGGTTCAAATCCAGTTCACGTAGCAATAGCCAGTTTTGTTAGTACCGAAGGATGCGAAAGCGGTGCTCCTTCTGGATACACCAGGACGGCAGTTTACAGAGACTGGATCCAAAACCATACTGGACTTTAAAATTATAAATAGTTCTAAAAATCTGTTATTTTATCAATAAAAACAAAGGTTTATGAACAATTTACGTGCATTTTCCTATTTTCTTTTTATATACAGGGTGTCTCAGAATTAAGATGATGATAATAATAAACACTAAACAAAAAATACACAGTATACAAGGAACTTTCTTTCGACAGCCATTGTTATCGAACCTTATCAAAATTATCAAATCTCGAGTGATTCCCTTAATCTGGGTGTTCGATAGAAGAATGACATCAAATTCTTTCTTCAACGGCGGCAATTTTTACTGAAAAAAACGGCGGTTGTTTCTGACGTCGTACATGATAGATACGCGGAATGAATCTAAAACTAACATTTTCATTTTCTTAGGTTATGAAGCGCCAAAAAAAAACCTCAAATCGTTGTAATCAAGTCATCATGTTTAACATCCAAAGCAAATTTCAGAAAAAAATCTTTTCAAATAAAATTATTCGACCGTTCCGGGACTTTATGCTAACTCTCTATATAACATACTATACAACCTAAAATTTTCTAAAAAGTTAATGTCTCACTATATTATTAAAGAAATACGAAGGCAGTCGAGATATAATCACTACATAGTATAAAACAACAAACATATCTGTGTGAGTAGTGAATGCGGACGGACGTGCTAAATTTCTTCTTCGATTGATTCGTTGTTTGAGCATAGCAGTTTCGGATTTTTCTATTGAGTGGCTGACTTGGCCCCTTGGAGGGTCGGTGAGTTGTTTTTTTTTTTCTTGCTTTTGGGTCTAATTGCCTCGGATCAGAGTTGAAAAACTCCGATAAATTAGTCTACAATTAGCCATCGTTAATATCTTATCGCCTTTCTTTTTGTCTGAGTACTATCTGTAGTGCTATCACTGAGTGTTTTTCCTTCTTGTGCTACCTCCTCTTGGAGGTGGTTTATTATAACAAATTAATAATTTAATCACAATGGCAGTTAAATGTAACAAGTGTTCACGCACAATCGGGAGAAGCGATTTATATATTTCGTGTAAGCAGTGTAAATACAATTACCATCTACCATGTGGGCAATTAACCGATGAAATATATAATAAAATGCTAGAGGATAATTCACTTACTAAATGGAGCTGTACATTTTGCAAATTAAAAATTGTATCTTCTGATGCAGATTCCAATAACTTTGACAGCTCTCAAAATATAAACCTCCCGGTGGATAAGTTTAAACAATTGGTGCAATCAATTATTCGTGCTGAATTAAAATCTGCAATTACTAAAATAGACCTTATGGAATCACGCCTTCAAAATCTTACAACTGAAAATAGTCTTCTTCGTGGAGAAATAGAGAAATTAAACAAATTATGCCAAAGCAGACCAACTTCTGAGTGTAACTTGACTCCTACTGATGTCAGTACTAAAACTTCTTATGCTGACGCGATTGCAAAAAATTCGCAACAAACTGTAATTGTGAAGCCGAAAGACAAAGAACAACCTATTAATAAAACCAAATCAGATATCTTGTCTAAAATTAACCCCGTTGAATCTTCTTTAAACATAGGGAAGGTTAAAAATCTTAAAGAGGGAAGCGTGTTACTGGGTTGTGATGACGTCAGTAAATTTAAGCAACTTTCAGAGACTAATAAATTATACAATGATTATGATATTAAAGTAGTTAAAACCTTGCGTCCACGTATTCGAATTGCGGGAATCTCTGATAGTGTTGATGAAAATAACATCTTAAAATATCTGGTTAAGCAGAATGAAATAATTTTTGATAAAGACAGCGAATATAAGTTGATAAAATTCTCTAAGATAAAAAATAATGAAGACCGTTTCCAGGTATTAGTAGAAGTAGATGTTTCTACATACAAAAGAGCACTGAGCCTGGGTCACTGTCTCATAGGTCTAGATGGTTGCTCTATATACTCCGGTATTGGTGTTTCCCGATGCTTCCAGTGTAATGGCTTTAATCATTCTTCATCTAAGTGTAACAAAGAACTATCTTGTCCTAAGTGCTCTGACAAACATAAAATACAAGATTGTAAAGCAGAAAATTTGTGTTGTGGTAACTGTTTTAATCTAAAGCGTGATGCTAAAAGCCAAGATATTGATACAAATTATGCTGCTTGGGATTACAACAGCTGTCATGCTTATAATCTAGCGGTTAACAAAATCAAGCAAGATGTCTTTGGTCTCCCCATATAGCAATCCACATCGTTTGTGGCCTCGGACAAGAATATTACTACTGTAAATACCCTCCCAGTCTATAATCAGGTGTCCTCAATTAGCACTCTTTCCTCTTCATTAAATTTTAGCTGTATTAATAGTTCTTCAAATAGTATTTCTCATTCTAATATACTGATTTACTATCAAAATGTTAGAGGACTAAACACCAAATTAATACAACTGCGGAATTCCATACTTTGTTGTCCCTATGATTTTATTTGTCTATCTGAAACTTGGCTCAGCTCTTCTGTCTTAGACGCTGAATTTTGTCCAAACCATCTTCAAGTGATAAGGACAGATAGAAATATGCATAAAATGAATGTAACCAAAGGTGGAGGTGTATTACTTGCATGTCGTCGAGAGTTTGCATTACAACCCATTGACCTTACATCTAAGGGTTATAATTCACTGCGGTATAGTGAATTGCTTGCTGTTAAATGCTCTATAAATTATTTCAATATTTACGTTGTAGTAATATATGTACAACCGAAGGCAACTATTGAGGAATTTGAACTGATATTTCACATATTAGCCAATATAACTGAATCAAATAATCATAATGTTCTCATAGTAGGTGATTTTAATCTACCAGATTACAGTTCAAATTTGTCGCTTCCTGTGACAAGTAACAGAAAAATTGCATCCCTGTTCAATTTTCTCAATTTCTGCAACTACAAACAGTACAATAACGTTAATAATATTAATGAACGTTGTCTTGACTTGTTTATTGGTAGTTTTTATTGTTCTGTTGATAAGTGTGATGACTCTTTAGTGGATGAGGATGTTCACCATCCCTCTCTGATTATCTCAAAAACTCAGCGTGGCAAAAAAACCAACTCAATTAGTCACAGTGGAATAGTTAATGCCCACTGGAACTTTCGACAAGCTGATTACCCAAATTTGTATAAAGAGATAATGAAAATCAACTGGACTGAACTTAACAGCATTACCTAGTGATATTAATATTGCTTCTGGTATATTTTACGATAAACTAAATAATGCACTCAACTTACATGTTCCCAAAACTCGTCGTTCCCGTAAAATATGCTTTCCGCCTTGGTTTACTCCAGTCATTATAAAGAAACTGAAACTTAAAAACACCCTACACCGTAAGCTTAAATCAACTATCAATGAAACTGAGATACATAGCAAGTTTAAAAAGATACGGTCTGAGATAAAACGTGACATCGACTTAGAATACAAACGATATATAACTAACGTTGAGGTGAATATTAAATCTGATCCCAGTAAATTTTGGTCCCATGTAAACAATCTTAGTAGACATAGGGGTATACCTTCGCAGCTGAGCTACTCAAATAAACTTCTTAACAAACCTGATGATATTGTCAATGCATTTGCAGAATATTTTTCCAGTAATTATAATAATTGTACCGTGAATAACGCTGACGATTTTGCTGATTATCAAATGTTAAACCCAATAATAAATCTAAACACTATCTCGGAATCAGATGTTCTAAACGCTTTGAAAAAGATCAAACCTAATATGTGTTCAGGACATGACAATATTCCAGGCTTTATTCTGACAGATTGTGCCTGTATACTAACTCCACCTCTAACAATTCTTTTTAATTTAATTCTAAGAACCTGTAAATTTCCTGAAATATGGAAACTATCAATAGTATCTCCAATTTTTAAAACTGGCGAAAGAAATGTAATTGAAAATTACAGGCCCATATCATTAATTTGTAATTTTTCTAAAGTTTTTGAAATAATATTACACAAGCATCTTCTTTTTAATTTCAGAAATGTAATTAGTGAATATCAACATGGGTTTGTCAACGGTCGATCCACGGTTACAAATTTATGCACATTTACTCAATTCGCAGCTGACTCGCTTGATTCCAAGCTCCAGGTAGATGTAGTATACACTGATTATTCTAAGGCATTTGATAAATTAAATCATGTAATTCTATTGGCAAAATTAAGTAATATTGGTCTCTCTGTTTCATTAGTTAATTTAATTGAATCATATCTATCTAATAGGTTACAGTGCGTTACATATTATGGACACGAGTCGATAAAAAGACCTGTTCCCTCGGGGGTGCCTCAGGGCTCCGTGCTGGGCCCTCTTCTGTTTATTGTTTACATTAACGACATTGTTAAGAACATAAAATCTAACGTTTTAATATATGCTGACGATCTTAAGATTTATAAAGACGTCTCAACCATAGAGGACTGCATCTTGTTGCAAAATGATTTAAATAGGTTTCATGAATTTAGTTTGTCTAACTTACTCCCAGTGAACTATAAGAAATGTCACATAATGACCATTACCAATAAGTGCACACAAATTCAATTCGACTATAAATTAAACAACATGAGTCTTGCTAGAGTGGATAGATTTAAAGATCTAGGTGTCATTTTTGATTGTAAGCTCAGTTTTGCTAATCATGTGGAACATATATGTAATAGTGCTTTCAGGTCACTTGGTTTTATTATAAGGTGTGGTAGAGATTTTACACAGGTTGATAGCTTGCGACTGCTGTACTTTGCTTACGTTCGCTCAAAGCTCGAGTATGCATGTATTGTTTGGGCTCCTTACACACAAAATCGTATTAACCATCTGGAAAACATACAACGACGTTTTTTAAAATACACAGCATTTAAGGAGGATGGTGTTTATCCAGTCAGAGGTATTCCTCACTCTGTCTTGTTAGAACGATTTAAAGTAGAAGCCTTAAGTACTAGACGGTGTATCGCCTCGTTAAAATTTCTTCGTAATGTGATAAATTTTCACGTCGATTGCACTGATCTTCTTGGTAAGATATTCATCTTGGTACCTAGAATGTCATCTCGATCTAATCAATGTTTTTATCTTCCAACTCCTCGTCTAAATATCGAAAAACACTCTCCAGTCTATGAAATGTGTCACCAGTATAACTTAGATCCGTATTTTATTTTATTTTATTTTATTTTATTGGTTAACGTTACCCAACAGGCCGGAGGCCCAATTACAGGGTAACGGGGGACATACACAACACCCAGAGCAGGGCGGGAATCGAACCCACGACCCAAGGTGTGGCAGGCAAGCGCGATGCTACCTAACCCACCCGGGTCCGTATGTCTTTGATATCTTTAGATAACTTTGTCTAGTATTAGTTCCTTATTTTTTTTATTTATTTTTTTTTTATTTTTTTTTTACTATTTTATTTACATATTTAATTCAGTTTTGATATCGCCTTGGCATGCTGAACTCTTATCTAAGAACTCCAGTAATTGTAGCTGCAGTATTTCTTCCTTTCTTCATGTTAAGGCGTATTATAGTTGACCTGTAATTGGGCTTTGACCTGTTGGTCAACTTACTACTTAATAATAATAATAATAATAATATTTTCTTTTCAAAATTTTGTTTTTCGATAAAGTTTCCCCCAGCCAAAATAAGAATTATAATATTCAGAACATTTTGTTCGATTGTGGTTTAATTAATAATTTTAGTCCTGTGTTTTGAGAAGACAAACTCATTCAAATGAAACCAATTTCTGCATGACATTCTTTCGATGTATAAACATAAATAAACACTTGACCGTCAGATTGCTATTACTTCGTGTTGAAGGACAAAGGTTGTTAAAGACAGATTATTTCAAGTTCAACATGGTGAGTCATCAAAATCTGACAACGGATTGTCAGTCAGTTGCGTAACATGCATGCTTTAGAATGGGGTGGTTTTTAAATTTATTCCTATAAATCGCAAATAATAACACGCGAAAACATAAACTTAAGTGAGCTTAAGTTTATGTTTTAGCGTTAGCACGAATGCGCATGAATCTATTAAGCACTAATTTAAACGGGTCCAGGTAAGTTCACTATGACAGAGTATTAGTTATTACTTTCTAATTGACTTGGAGTATTTAATTATTATCGATTTATCGCTAATGCTAAAAAATAAAAATTCCCGAAAATGGAAATTCCCATACAATCTACTCAAGAATAAAATTAGGAAAAAATAGTGGAAAACAGTAATGCTAATTTGTGTATTTTAAAAATTATTGTCTATGTGCCCCGAGTTCTGATTGGTTCCAAAATTTTGAAAGAACCCACCACATGGTACTAGATAGTTACCATGAACAGAATTATGTTAGATTGTATATAATTATAATATTTTTGTTTTTATTTTAATAAATAATTTTTAAAGTGCTAAATATTTTATTTAAGTACAATTTGCAATAAGTAGAAATGATTTCCAAGTGGCAAATTGAAGGATAGTCAGGTGGTCATAAGTATAAATCTTCTGTCGTGGAGGATGCGGGGTCAGTTCTCAATTTGTGTTTGCCTTCGTACGTAGAAGATGTGAGAAAAGGATTACAAGATCCTCAATTTATGTGTATCTGTATTTTGTTTGCATTAGCTTTTGCCATTTTTTTTTTCTTATCTTGGCGAATAATAGCATCAGCCACCACACAATAAAAAAGAAGAACTTACAAAGAATAAAGTGTTTATTATAAAATTACATTGTGTACATTGTTGAAAACATGTTAGTAATGGAGATTATATGGGGCTCCCATTTGTCGCAAAGCGTTGCTTATCCATGTCATCTGCCTACATAATCGTATCTCTATCCAACAGTTGTAATTTGTAACCGGTGTATTCGTTCTCCAGTGGTCCACAAAAACTACTCGTATGGTTAAAATCTTCGCAAGGTCAGAGACAGCTTCGGCTCCTTCTTGTACCGCCATATCCAACAAGACATGGAATTCATCGTCATCCATGAGTTTCATGGATGTTAAATCAAATGGCTCTAACCAATGAAGAGTCTGTTTTCTATGGTTTTTAACCCTATTACGAAATTTCGACTCGATATAAACGACCGAGTCAGACAACAGTTGCATAAAAACCTGTCCATTCTCATAACGTAGAGAAATTCCGTCCCCTATTTGTCTTCTCGTATTGATCACTTCGGCCCTTCGTAATTCGTTTCCAATTGCCTCCAAATTGAAACATCCTACTACTCGTCCAGGCACGGTATTACACTTTACCTGAATTTCAGGTCGAAAACACTGGAAAGTTTCTAGCTTACGACATTTTTCGTAATACGCGACGATCGCCCATGGATGAAGAGTTGGATACCATGCGAGGCCTAAAGTTGGTCGGCTTTTCTTCAAGTAGTGTAATGGATTGAGACAAATTTCACCATGAATGGCTGAATAACAGATCCTGTCGGGTTTAAATTTTGACAACTCTCTGTTTACGTTAAGTTTACGGATGTGTGTCCATCGCCAAAGTTGTCCATAAATTCTGAGGTTGGGGTTGTTGACGAGATAAGTTATGCGCCGAGGAATGTTTATGCAAGGAGTAACGTTATTTGTTGCTGGAGGGTTGTCTGAATTGATGATTTTTGAGGCAAGTTCGAGAATACGCTCCTCAACGATGGCTTTTTCGAAATCTAGACTCGTTTTCAGTTGTCGAAATAGCTGGAAACCTGCGTAGATGTCGACGTTAAATTTGGCCTGAGATTCATCGGCAGACATGATGGTATCTGAAAGAATAAACAAAAGTTGTAGTTTTATTTACATAATTACGAAATGTCGGGATAAAAATTACTTTGTATTATAAGAAGCGCAAAATTAACTGTTGTCTTAAAAATAACATTGCAAAACTACACAAGACTGCACTGTTAATGTATACCTGACAAAAAAAGTGACATCCACACATCTTAGTTCGAAAGTAAAAAAAAATCAAAAGTGAAGTTTTAATAATATAAAATTTTATTACGACGACTGAATTTCTCACAAATCATTTTACGCAGTTTCAGACACGTAGCTCACAAACACCCAACCAATGTAACAGTACTTACCAGAACTTTTTCAGCAAGCAACAAACTTCAAAAGTTTCTAAGCTAGGGCACCTGTCACTTCGACTCACTATTTGTATATACAGATTAGAACGACTCTTCCTCCTTATATACCTGAGAAGACCTTTTGGTGGGGATGTAAATCTAGGAATCAATTAAGGCTCCTCTTTACAGTCATTAAAATCTGCCGAAATACGGCAAAACGCCACTATCATATCATTCTACCGGCATTGGTTTAGAAGGACGAAATTTCATGATCCATGTTGCAAATATTGTCCTGAGAAGCTAGGAAAAGTTTGGATTTTATGGTATAGTTTGGAGAAACAATTGGGTGTTGAGCCGTTCTTCCAGGTAAATTCGGGCCCTCATTACTTTTGGAAATTCCCAATATTTTTGTTCGTTACTTAAGTGTATCAATATTATGTTTTATAGTGGTCCAAGGGACGTTATCCTTTAGTTTTTATCGTTAGTTTGCATTGAAGACATTTAAAGCGATACAGGTGTGTCAAGATGTCGAAGATAACTCAAATTAATTTATGGATTAAACCTTTTCCTGAACTTTTTCTCCAAGAAAGAACTGTGTTTTATCACTCCTGCTCTAAACCGTTAATAATATTTATTCACAATCGATCAGTAATGTGAAACTTTCAATTAAGTACTCTCGGGTCGTTTAGGGTATCGCTGTTTGGAGGTGACTTCACTGGGGATTAAAGATTAGTTACCACTTGGGATAATTTATTACTAAGACCCTGTTGTAAATGTGTCCATCTAGACGGCGCTTTAAGGGCTTTTCCCAGTAAGATAACCGCAAACTGCAATAAACGGTCTTACACATCTGGGTTTCTGTACCTGGGAAGGAATCAGTGCCGGACTTTTATTATATACAATTTAAATAATGGAAGGTAAAAATAATGTATTTTAATTCTGAATTAGATTACATGTTTACAATAATTAACAATTTATTCACTCATGTGATATCACATCATGTCACTGTGGTCCTCTTTAGGTTCTAAATTTATAGTAAGTTCCTGAACATGTCTTGAACGGTATTCATTTTCGATCTTGATTACATGGTCTGCACAGTTGGCCCATTCCTCTTTAGACACTGTCGCCACTTGATGTTTAATGACGTTCCGCCAAAAAACTTAGGATTAGTGTTATTACGTCGAATTCTTCTCTTTAGAATACCCCATATCATTTCCATTGGATTAAATTCGCAATGGTATGGGGGTAAACGCAGAACTTCATGCCCGTGTTTTCGTGCTTCGTCATCAATTTTGTATTTTTTTTCGTGTTCTTTCGTCCGTAAAATATCCAACAGTTGTTTTTTCATATAATTTTCTTCAAAATATGAGTCATGTTTATACAAAAATTCTACAATTTCTGCTTTGTGGGAATTGGTGGAGGGAATTTTTTCAGACTACACAGAATGATAACTGGCGTTATCTAAAACAATAATGCTCTTATTGGGTAAATTTTTCAGAAGTGTTTCGATGAATCACTGGAAAAACACATCTCCCGACATGTCGTGGTAATCTATCTTTGACTCATCAATGTGTTTCGCCGCCAAAAAAAGAGCATTGTTAACCCAGCCATCCATAACAATCCGCATGAAGAATTATAATTCGCTGTCCTCTAGATGATGGAACACGTAAATGGCAGTTATTTGTTTCATCCACCCAGCTTTTTTTTATTACATCGTGGGTATCGAACCATGTTTCGTCCAAATGTATTATTACCCTTTCATTGTCACGAAATGCTTTAATTTGCTGTAAGTAGTTATAAAGCCACTTGCTTATTCTAGTGGACTCTTTTAGAAATCTTCGTTTATCTAATATTTCGTAATTGAACCCAATCATAGCTAAAAATTGTCGTAACGTTGCTTGACAAAACTGTAGCCCCGTTATCTCGGTCGTTTTTAAATGAATATATTTTAATGTCGGTACATGGTTTTCTTTAAATGATTCATAGATAATTCTTCTTATAATGTGGGCGTGTTCCTTTTCTAATAGTTTTTTTCTGACACCTTTATGACTTCTAAATTTTCTTGGTTCAATACCTACATTTAAAATTCGCCACACTGTTCCATATGAAGTTTTGGTCAAGTCTGCAGTTTCTTTGATTAATTCATCCTTGTTGTCTTGTCTTCTTCGTTCACGTAAGGAATTGAAAACAATTAAAATATTTTTTTTTGCTTCTGATGAATGATCCAGAATCGTTGGCGGATGGACACCAAGACGTTCATGTTCTTGCCGAATTAATAATTTGGTGACCACACTGTTTTTGGGTAGTAAAATCGGGTATTTTACGTCGTTACAGAGTGCAGAATTTTTCAACCTGCCCCCAACACGTATGAGATTATTCTCATCCATGAATGGGTTTAGCGCAAGCATCTTAGACTTACTTGGCAGCGTTTTGTTTTGGATTAACAAGTTCCAATCCTCGGAAAATTCCAGCTGTTGGACCAGAATTATGCTAAATAGTGATTCATTACGTTTTTTTGTAGTGAGATTAGGATTTCGGATCTTATTAGTGTTTCTGCAGTTATGAATGAATCTACGAACCCACGCCATGATTCTTTGCAACTTATTAAATTTTGAGTATTTTTGTAATAACGTTTCTGAAATCGTAACCGCATTACAAACGATAATAATTATCGGATCCCTTTTTCATCATCATGGGACCAATAAGACCTAAAGGATCAAAGATTTGAGAAGTAACGGATAAAATGACTCGCTTTGTAATTCGTTTAGGGTGGTTGTTCAGATTTAGATCGTAACTTAACGTGTCACCTAATGAATCCCAAGATAAACCTAGTACTTTAGTATGTTCAGATTTACTTAAATCAACGTCAGCTATGGTGTCATCGAGTTGTTCCGGTAAAACACGTTTGTTTGAGTGGAATTTTCTTAATTCGAACTGGCCCTGATTTAGAATATTAATTAGGTCGTCGCTAATTTGAATCAATTCGGGAATAGAATTAGCACCTGCCAAAACGTCATCCATGTACAGATTATTATTTATTATATGACTCGCTCTTGAATAGTTTTCGGAATTAAGTGATGCAAGTTCTGACAAAGAACGCGTTGCAATAAAACTGGCAGGTTTTGTACCGTAAGTTAGCGTTAATAATTTGTAAGTTTGCAAACAATTAGCTCATAATTAGCATCTTCTTCATCTATTCGAATCTGCCGGTATATCTTGGCGATGTCGGCGTTTAACGCGAATTGCAAGGTTCTAAATTCCAATATAATTGAAAATAAGTCTCGTTGGATAACTGGGCCGCACATTAAATTGTCATTCAAACTTTTACCGTTCAACGTTTTAGCAGATGTGTCAAAAACGACACGTAATTTTGTCGTGCTATTCGATTCCTTACGAACTGCATATGACCAAGCGAGAGATATTCTTTAATGGATTTCGAATAAAATCATCTTAGAGCTTCGTCTTTACAAAACTTTCTTTCGATGCCGAGAAACCGTTTAACCGCCAAATGTTTAGATTCTCCGAGATTTATTACATTGCCACGTCTAGGTAACTTAACCAGGAAGCGCCCAGTGATGTCACGCCTGAGGGTAGACTTAAGGGGATGTTTGCTAAAAGAAAACTGTCGGATTTTTAATTTTGCCGTGTTATTGTCTTCACAAGAAGTTTACGTGTAGAAAAATAAAGACGAGAAGTAGTGGTAAGCTGGTTGAAACGCAGGAAAGCTGGGGTGTAATTTATGACACCCATAATCTCTGGTAACAGTTCGGCACCCGCTTGTTGTGTATTATTGTTCGATTTTCGTTCGTCAACAGTTCAATTTTCATATACGAATTTATAAAAATGACCACAAGAAATTAATAAGAAATAAAAATCTGAATGTGTACAAAAATGAACTTCGAAAAATTAAGACAACAAATAGTAAGTCCAAGCAATTATAATCTAATTGGAAAACTGATTGATTTAGAACAAAAAAGCACTCAGTCGAATAATTATAAATGCAGTTATTTTTCGGACACAAAATAATCACTTTCGCAACACTTAAAAAGATTTGTGGCAAGTAAAACAAAATGAATTTTAAGTGTCCAAATGGTTCTACTGAGTGTGTCACTATACTGAAATGCAACAAGAAAATCACCAATTTCTGCATCAGTACGTACCTATATGTCATGATGTAATGCAAATTATAAAATAAACTAGAAACCAATAATTTGTTTCGTTTTTATTTATGCGTATTTATAAATATACCTAATTATTTTACTTAAAACAAAGTACTTCAATTATTTGGTCTACATATTTCAATTATAACTGGTTCCCTAGCTGGTTAGTATCGGCTAAGTTCAAACTAAAGAGGTATAGAAACTACCTCTGTATACTGAATGGTTATCCGGCTAATTATAAGGTTTATGGTAATCTTTTATTAAACAAAATAAAATTCTTTCAGGTAATACACTTTAATCTTTGACAAAAAGCCGAAAAGCAATAGGATTGGTGATTATATAAAGTAACAATAACAAAATTTTTATTAGTAACATTGACTTACACTTTATGTAAGTGTATAAAAACAGCGGCGGGTCTAAAAAACAATAATATTTATATGTACAGAAATTAGGAAATAAAAGCATAATAATAGTAAAACTAATCAAATGATGACTAAACTGCATTTTTTGTCTGTAGTTTTAGTAGGTTTTTGATATAATAATTCTGATAAAAGTTTTTTCGACTTTTTCGTGGCTTTGAAAGTGGAATCTTCGACTTTCGTCCCATTTCAAAATTTATTCTTTATATATTTCAATGGTCACAACGAGTTCACTAACTTCACTGAAGTAAATTTATGCAAAGATTAAATTTGTCACCGAAAAGATGTCGGAAGTAATAAATTATCCCATCGGTCCAAGAACGTTCGGTGGGTGTTATACCCCAATCCGAGAGAGACCGCAGTAAGAGACAGCAAATGGTACGCATAAAATAAAGCTTCAAACATGATCAGTTTTAAATCAAAATTATGAAGTTTTATAAATCGAGCATTTTTTTTTCTTTTTGAAATATCATAGTAAACACTTCAAAGAATGTCCATGACTTACTTTAATGTGAATTTTATCACTATGGTCGGCACAGTCGAACCTAATATTAGAGTGATTTTGAGCATATTTGCGATTTTATTAGAGCAAAACAGGTCATTTTTTCTCCAATTTTATAAGTTCCGGACACTAATAGCATATCAAAGATATTGTAAAAAAAAAATTGGGTTCAGATTCCAACTAGTTGTCTAGTATTTGTGAAACAAAATCTACTGTAAATTCACTGAAAACTAAACCGATAACATCACCTTAAAAAGATTTTCACATTCTATCTCTTCGAGAGATAAAGCACATTTACCTGCACCTGCATCATAGTGCGTACCCGAATTTTCTAATTCGAAGAATTTGTTTACCCTGTTTTCTAAAGATGAGGTACCTACTTACAGCGAGATTACAAGCCATTCTATTTGCCAAAGGGTCGTTAGGTATGCCATAAACAGTATTATGCGTCCCGACCGCAATAAACCCTAATTGAGTTTTCTGTGGGATAATTGCAGTAGATAAGATAATTTGACCGATGGATAATAATGACCAAAACAGACTACCGCCAATAAGCACGTCTACTTTCGCACTTTCGTAGAAACGAGGATCGGCTACATTAGACCTGGAAAATAATCAGCTAATAATAAGTCTTTTTCTCATCTTTTCTCTGTCAATTTGTTCCACAACATAGTCCTCATCAAAATATTGTTAAATTAATAACAGTTTTATTTGGATTTGTTAGGTTATGTTGCCACTAACTGGTGGATACCGCTTTAACTGACAGTTTGAACAGTAGTTATAATGTCATCTACTGTTAAGACGGAGAGAAGTAAATCTTGTTGAAACAGAAATTGTGCTTTCCCACACAAGCTTAATCTGGTTATATTTAAATTTCGCTCTTTCTCACAAAATTTAAAAGCAATTTTTATGTTGATGTTTTATGGTTTAACTTTTCTTAGGAGTATTATGTTACGCACTTGATTCTTTCCAGTTTCTGTGTTTTTAATTATATATTTCTACATTCAAACACAAGGCTAGACTTATGTAGATTTCCCTCAAACATATAAGGCGTTTATGACTTCACACCAATTTGACTCCCATTATAATTCAATAGGCCGTCACAACCGGATGTCTTAAACCCGCTCGCCGATACCTACCTGAAAAGACCGTTTCTGGTAAAAGCACAGGGCAGGACTGAGTTTTGCATTTACCGACAACTGTGCCTTTCGATTTTTTTATTTTAAGTAAAAACAAAGTAACTTTGTACTCAATCATTTTTTATTACAGCAAATTAGTTAGAATTTTGACATACAAAACTATTTACTTATTAACTACTACTGCTTATTCATTGATCGAAATAGTCACTGTCATCATCACTCGACTCTTCTAAATTAACAATTAACGGTTTTATCAACCGTGTCCTGTACTGGTCTTTTCCTGAATTTATTCTTCAAGAAGGCACTGTGTTTTGTAGCTTCTGGTACAAACCGCATTTCTATTTACAAATATATGTTTTCGGATCATCGGCAAAATTTTTTGCTACAATATTTCGAAAAATATTTAAAAATAAATTGCTACAAAAATACTAATTAAATGGCGTATTATTATTATTTTTTATTTATTTGTCACTATTTAGTGTAAGACAATAATTTTTAAAAATTTTATTTATGTACGTATTTTTTATTAAAAAAATTAAGCTTGATAAACCTGTTTTTATAATTTGTAAATAAATTTAGTTGTGTTATTATATATTATATACTTCTTTTCAGTTTTTGGAGGATATGCAACTGCATATCTCTGCATATATTAATAAAGTTACAGCATATTTGCATAAATTTCATGCATATTACATGATCATATTTCTCAAAATTTTGCTGCATACTTTGCGCTCTCTAGTCATGTATTATTTTTAATATAACAGCAATATGAATGTACCCTTTGGATTTGAAACAAAGGACGGTGACATCGTCAAAATTATTTGATTTATCAAAAAACTTAGTGGACCAGTTTTCTATGATTGCGATCGTACTTATTAAAGATTTTATGTTTTTTGCTTTCACTATCTTAATAATATTTTCAAATGTGCAGAATAATGATTAAATAATTAAAGTACGGAAGAAACGTTACAAACAAAATTACTCTTAGTCCGGTCCTTCGCGTCTCGGCTTACATTTACTAAGCTTTATGAAGGGTCGGCTGTAAAGTACTTTAAACGTCAAAGCCATAAACGCCTTATAGGTTTGAGGAAACTATAGTTTGCTAGTCTTGAGTGGTAGCATCAGTTTTCAGTACTTTTATCAAAAATTTGCACTAAAATTAATACAATAACTAGAGATCCTTTAAATTCGTCAGTTGGTACATAGTAGAGACAGTATAAGTTGAGCAATGATGCAAATGAACACATTGTGGTAAAGTAGATTAGTGACAGGTGGCCGTTTTACTTTATCATTGTGGCACTAATCGAACAAACTTCGGCCACTAAATATTTCCATTATTCCGGACGGATAATTTCAATTTATCATGTTATGTAATACCTACTTCAGATTTTTTGTCCTCAAATTCAGTTTTTATAGACGATTTAGAATTTCCTAGAAATATTGAACCCACCTTACACATCAAAAGAGAAACTGATTCATTAACTGGGCTCAAACATTTTTTGAACTCTTCGGATCAAATCAGATACATTTGAATCCAAATTTTCTTCACTAAAAAACGAAACTTGCAGACATGTTTGTTAATTCCCTCATCACTAACAAAGATACCATAAATAATGGCATTTGCCATTATACTTTATCCGGTCTCGAACAAATAGTTGAGAAATTTTAGTGTTTTATAAACCGACAATTCAAACGGTCGACGATCCTTTATGCCAATAAATCTGCATAGAAGGTAATAAATGTTTACAAAGCGGTAAACATTCGGTTCCTTTGCCTTTCAAATAGGACGATAACGATTTAGGTATCTCTTGAAAAGGTAGCATTAAAAGTCGTAAATTAATGGATCCTAACGGCACTTATGTACAGATAGTTAAAAATTACTTTCAACATGATTATTGATTACATGCCTATGTACATGAAGAAAATACAGGAGAAATTTACCGTGGAACTGAAAAGTCACTTCGTTTTATATTAAAAATTTGCTCAAAGGTCAGACAGAACTTCCTCGCTACTGAAATACAGTACAACGTATCCAACGTTTTGGAAAAATAATGATCGATGAGTCTATACTTGTGATTTATCATTCCATTCATATTTTTTGAACTTGCTCATACAAGAAGACTCAAAAAAATTAATGAATGCGTAAATTTACTTATTTTATTGATTTAATCAGAAACGGCTCATTCCATTTTCCCAGAAAATTTTGGGCTTGTAATATTTACTGTCATTTTTAATTTTACACTGCACCGGTCCAACCTGATAGACTTGTTCTTGCAAAAGCCGGCATAGGATATGTTTCATCGTATTTTAAATGCGGCAGAAGTTCTGTTGAAACAACTTTCGACCAATTTCTGTGTATAAACCGAGAAACCATTCTGCAAAGAGCTGAAATTTTTTCTTGGAGGTAAAAATTGCCTTTGAATGAAAAGTAAAAGATTCTTTAGACAGTGCATAAGAAATACTTTGCTAAGTGGATAATTTGGAAACCTGAGTTTAAAAAACTGCTTTTGAAACTTTTATTTAACTTATATGGATGCATAAAAATTTAAGCTAATACTCAATAAGCATGGATTATTATTGTGATTATTTATTTTCTTTAGGATATGCCTCATAAAATATTGAGCTCCTGACAATGGGGTGGAGATGCAGTAATCGTATTGTTAAAGTTCAACTATCGCTATCTGGAGGTGACTTCACTGGGGATTAAAGACTAATTAGCACTTGGGATGATTTATTACTGAGACCCTGTTGTAAATGTGTCCATTAAGACGACGCGACGGTCTGCAGGGTCGGACCGGGCCAACGCGGTCAGCAGCGTACCGTTTCTTTTCATTGAAATAGTAATCCGGGCAATGACCATGTAATAATCCGAATAACAATAGAAATAGTCCTCTTGAAAATAACTAGGTAAAATCTTATTCGTAAACGAAGAAGACAAGACAATAAGGATGAATTAATCAAAGAAACTGCAGACTTAACCAAAACTTCATATGGAACAGTGTGGCGAATTTTAAATGTAGGAACCAAGAAAATTTAGAAGTGATAAATGTGTCAGAAAAAAACTATTAGAAAAGGAACACGCCCACTTTATAAGAAGAATTATCTATGAATCATTCATTTAAAGAAAACCATGTACCGACATTAAAATATATTCATTTAAAAACGACCGAGATAACGGGGCTACAGTTTTGTCAAGAAACGTTACGACAATTTTTAGCTATTATTGGGTTTAATTACGAAATATTAGATAAATGAAGATTTCTAAAAGAGTCCACTGGAATAAGCAAGTGGCGTTAAAACTACTTACAGCAAATTAAAGCATTCCGTGACAATGAAAGGGCAATAATATATTTGGACGAAACATGGTTCGATACCCACGATGTAATAAAAAAAGGCTGGGTGGATGAAACAAATAAGTGCCATTTACGTGTTCCATCATCTACAGGACAGCGAACTATAATCCTTCATGCGGGTTGTTATGGATGGCTGGGTTAAAACAATGCTCTCTTTTTGGCGGCGAAACACATTGATGAGTCAAAGGTAGATTACCACGACGACATGTCGGGAGATGCGTTTTTCCAGTGGCTTACCGAAACACTTCTGAAAAATGTACTGAATAAGAGCATTATTGTTTTAGATAACGCCAGTTATCATTCTGTGTAGTCTGAAAAAATTCCCTCCACCAATTCCCGCAAAGCAGAAATCGTAGAATTTTTGTATAAGCATGACTTATATTTTGAAGAAAATTATACGAAAAAACAAGTGTTGGATGTTTTACGAATGAAAGAACACGAAAAAAAAAAATACAAAATTGATGACGAAGCACGAAAACAAGGACATGAAGTCTTCGTTTACCCTCATACCATTGCGAATTTAACCCAATCGAAATGATATGGGGTATTCTAAAGGGAAGAATTCGACGTAATAACACTAATCCTAAGTTTTTTGGCGGAACGTCATTAAACATCAATTTGCGACAGCGTCTAAAGAGGAATGGGCCAACTGTGCAGACCATATAATCAAGATCGAAAATGAATACCGTTCAAGACATGTTCAGAAACTTATTATAAATTTAGAACCTGAACACGACGACAGTGACTTTCATGATATTACATGAGTGAATAAATTGCTAACCCCAGTGAAGTCACCTCCAAATAGCGATAGTCGAACTATACAGTGGCTCTTAAATGTACTTGTTTTGTAATCCGACATTAGCCTTTTGTAACATGAGGTATACCCTAAAAGACCCGAGAGTACTTAATTGATTCCTAAATTTACATCCCCACCAAAAGGTCAGGTATATAAGCAGGAGGAGTCGTTCTCATTTGTATATACAAATAGTGAGTCGAAGTGACAGGTGCCCTAGCTTAGACCCTTTCGAAGTTTGTTGTTTGCTGAAAAAGTTCTGGTAAGTACTGTTACATTATTTGGGTGTTTGTGAGCTACGTGTCTGAAATTGCGTAAAATGAACTGTGAGAAATTCAATCGTCGTAATAAAATTTTATATTATTAAAACTTCACTTTTGAAAGTTTTTACTTTCGAACTAAGATGTGTGGATGTCACTTTTTTTTGTCAGGTGTACATTAACAGTGCAGTCTTGTGTAGCTTTGCAATGTTATTTTTAAGACAACAGTTAATTTTGCGCTTCTTATAATACAAAGTAATTCTTATCCCGACATTTCGTAATTATGTAAATAAAACTACAACTTTTGTTTATTCTTTCAGATACCATCATGTCTGCCGATGAATCTCAGGCCAAATTTAACGTCGACATCTATGCAGGTTTCCAGCTATTTCGACAACTGAAAACGAGTCTAGATTTCGAAAAAGCCATCGTTGAGGAGCGTATTCTCGAACTTGCCTCAAAAATCATCAATTCAGACAACCCTCCAGCAACAAATAACGTTACTCCGTGCATAAACATTCCTCGGCGCATAACTTATCTCGTCCACAACCCCAACCTCAGAATCTATGGACAACTTTGGCGATGGACACACATCCGTAAACTCGACGTAAACAGAGAGCTGTCAAAATTTAAACCCGACAGGATCTGTTATTCAGCCATTCATGGTGAAATTTGTCTCAATCCATTACACTACTTGAAGAAAAGCCGACCAACTTCAGGCCTCGCATGGTATTCAACTCTTCATCCATGGGCGATCGTCGCGTATTACGAAAAATGTCGTAAGCTAGAAACTTTTCAGTGTTTTCGACCTGAGATTCAGGTAAAGTGTAACACCGTGCCTGGACGAGTAGTAGGATGTTTCAATTTGGAGGCAATTGGAAACGAATTACGAAGGGCCGAAGTGATCAATACGAGAAGACAAATAGGGGACGGAATTTCTCTACGTTATGAGAATGGACAGGTTTTTATGCAACTGTTGTCTGACTCGGTCGTTTATATCGAGTCGAAATTTCGTAATAGGGTTAAAAACCATAGAAAACAGACTCTTCATTCGTTAGAGCCGTTTGATTTAACATCCATGAAACTCATGGATGCCGATGAATTCCATATGTTGTTGGATATGGCGGTACAAGAAGGAGCCGAAGCTGTCTCTGACCTTGCGAAGATTTTAACCATACGAGTAGTTTTTGTGGACCACTGGAGAACGAATACACCGGTTACAAATTACAACTGTTGGATAGAGATACGATTATGTAGACAGATGACATGGATAGACAACGCATTGCGACAAATGGGAGCCCCATATAATCTCCATTACTAACATGTTTTCAACAATGTACACAATGTAATTTTATAATAAACACTTTATTCTTTGTAATTCTTCTTTTTTATTGTGTGGTGGCTGATGCTATTATTCGCTAAGATAAGAAAAAAAAATATGGCAAAAGCTAATGCAAACAAAATACAGATACACATAAATTGAGGATCTTGTAATCCTTTTCTCACATCTTCTACGTACGAAGGCAAACACAAATTGAGAACTGACCCCGCATCCTCCACGACAGAAGGTTTATACTTACGACCACCTGACTATCCTTCAATTTGCCACTTGGAAATCATTTCTACTTATTTCAAATTGTACTTAAATAAAATATTTAGCACTTTAAAAATTATTTATTAAAATAAAAACAAAAATATTATAATTATATGCAATCTAACATAATTCTGTTCATGGTAACTATCTAGTACCATGTGGTGGGTTCTTTCAAAATTTTGGAACCAATCAGAACTCTGGGCATATAGACAATAATTTTTAAAATACACAAACTAGCTTTACTGTTTTTCACTATTTTTTTTTCCTAATTTTATTCTTGAGAAGATTGTATGGGAATTTCCATTTTCGGGAATTTTTATTTTTTAGCATTAGCCATAAATCGATAATAATTAAATACTCCAAGTCAATTAGAAAGTAATAACTAATACTCTGTCATAGTGAACTTACCTGGACCCGTTTAAATTAGTACTTAATAGATTCATGCGCATTCGTGCTAACGTGTTGATCAGTTCACTTAAGTTTATGTTTTCGCGTGTTATTATTTGCGATTTATAGGAATAAATTTAAAAACCACCCCATTCTGAAGTATGCATGTTACGCAACTGACTGACAATCCGTTGTCAGATTTTAATGACTCACCATGTTGAACTTGAAATAATCCATCATTAACAACCCTTGTCCTTCAACACGAGGTAATAGCAATCTGACGGTCAAGTGTTTATTTATGTTTATACATCGAAAGAATGTCACGCAGAAATTGGTTTCATTGGAATGAGTTTGTCTTCTCAAAACACAGGACTAAAATTATTAATTGAACCACAATCGAACAAAATGTTCTGAATATTATAATTCGTATTTTGGGTGGCGGAATTCACAAAATATCGAATCACAAAATATCGAATATACAAAATATCGAAAAACATATTGTTATTGTCGACATTGCTTGCATTCAAACTATATTGAGCGTCCAGCAGATTAATGAAATCTACGTTATAACAAGTACTCCATTATTAATTGCAATAATAAAAAATCGTAGAGACTCAGTGTCAGCGAAACTAAAAGTGTCATCATTTTTCGACTCATTCAGATTGAAAATATGGATTTTCGTTACGTTGAAAGTCAGGAAAATAGGAAGAAACTGTACTGTGGCGGTCTTTTCTACACAAAAGAAAAATCAACAGTGAACGCGGTACACTGGAAATGCGATCAATGGGTCAAAAAATGTAAGGCACGTGCCACCACCAACAATCTAGGAATTTTTCACCTTAAAGAGGGAACATGGTTACACTAAAAAATTAGAATTACTTCGTTGCTGCCCTACATGGTTGATGGATGGTACTTTTCAAACTGTTCCTTGTCTCTTCTATCAGTTATATACAATCAATGGCGAAATAGAAGATGCATATTTCCCTGTGGTGTTTGGGCTTCTGCCAAAAAAAAAGAAAGGTATACACCTGAAAATGTTTGAAAAAATGAGAGAATTTTTACTCATCATATTTTGAACACTTTAGATAGGATTTATTCGGCAAAATTTTCAGCTGATGCCATCAAGTTTTTAGAGGAGATAAGTATATATACTACGTGTTTCTTTTATTTGATACAACCCCCGTAATTTTTTTATTTAAAAAAATAAACATATAGTTCTTTGACCAAATTTGTATCATTTTAGAAGATCACCTATGTGAATAAATGACATGAGGGTCAATTTTTCAAGCTACTAGATTGTCATCAATTAATATGAATTTTTCGTGTATTTTATTTAATAACTTTTTAAGTATTGATTTTAGAAATATTGATTGCCTTTGATTTTTAGAAAAAATCAGTCTTTCCATTTATGAAAAAATATACCTAGTGTTCCATAAAAAAAAATAAAGTTGATGTCATTTCCGGTTCTACCGAAAGTGATAATATAAATGTGAGGTTGCCATCACATAGATCTTTTAAAATGATACATTTGCTCAAAGAACTACAGGTTTATCTTTAAGAATAAAAAAGTTACAGGGGTTGTATCAAATAAAAGAAACACCCTGTATATATATACCACAATTCAATATTTACTGCGTTTTACCCTTATCGGAGCAATGCATTTTGTCTGTGTACCTGTGTACCTAACAATCAGAGATACCATAAATAGTTAAAAAAAAAACAATTTGAATGATGTCTATAACCTCAATACTAACCTGTTGAGCACAGTTAAAAACATACTAATTTCCCCTCTAACAAAGTTAATAAATATCTGCATTAGGGAATCTATTTTTCCTGATTGTTTAAAAATGACGGTTGTAGTTCCGATATATAGAAAAGGTGACTTGAATAACCCAAGTAATTTCCGCCCAATTGCACTACTGCCAATTTTTTCGAAGGTAATAGAAAAGGTATTATTTCTTCAATTGATATAATGACTCCCAAAGTTAATTCGTTTTACGGCCCTGTTGTCAATTTTATTGTACAGCTGAAGAGCGGGGCGAACTCAGGTACAGTAAACATCGGCTTTCTCCTGACAGGCTCTTTACCTATACAATAGAATTGACGACAGGGCTGTAAAAAGAATTAACCTTGGGAGTCCATAAAATTCTTATAATTCTGGACAAACTTTAAAAAACTATTCACGGGAAATCAATTCGGATATCGAAAAAGCTTGCCCACGGTAGACGCTGTTCTCAAGTTACAAAATTATGTAACATCCTGCTTCGAAACAGAAGAAACAGCAATCGTGACATTTCTTGATCTGTCGAAGGCTTTCGATTGTGTGTCACATAACATCCTTATCTGCGTGTAATATTGATGAAGAAAGATGCAAATTACTAAAATCATATCTAGAGAATCGTCAACAATTAGTTAAATTTAACAAAACATTTTCGGACCATCTTCCGATTAATCAAGGAGTACCCGAAGGTTCCATTTTAGGACCTCTCCTATTTTCAATTTTTGGGAACGATCTACCAACTAACTTAAGAGGAGGTTTTAGTCAAGCCATTCATTCGTTTCTCGGACTGTGACATCTGTGCATTCTGAGGGACGTAAACATTTTCGGGGGGCAAGGTGACCGGTAGTCAAAGCAAACACAGAAAGATTCAACTTAGTTCGGGCACCGTCGTTCAACTCCGTGTCTTGACGTATTTCCAGCAGAGTGAAGGAACGCCGCCAGGCCGGCAAAGATACCAGTTTCATGTTTCATGTTTCACACTGGTGTAGTAGATTTTACAATTTCAAGGCTCAAGGTTACGAATAAGTCAGGGGAACATCGTGTCGAGTTGTCGATAACAAAATTTAATTTTACGTCCGAAAATATGGTATACATTTGTAACTTTATTTAATAATACTATTATAAAGACAATACATTTCAATGTATATGCAATGGGACTTTATTTAGAGCATCTGAGGAACATAGCAATCTCATTGGTAACCTTACTTATTATAATAAATAATTTATTTAATTTAATTATTCTTGTGTCGATTTATTTTGTTGTTATTGTAGTAATTTTCTTGGTCACTTTTTTAACAGAAACGAACGTAGATCTCAGTCCACTATTTATATGATGTTCCATTATTATACAAGTTGCAAACAAAATTACTTGATTATAGTTTGCTGGTCATCACTCGTTAATTATAATAATTTTGTAAAATGTATACCATATTTTCGGACAGAGGGAATACAATTTAATAAGTTAAAATTTAACATGATACATAATAATAATTTAACATAAAAAAATATATTAAATGAAAAATATTCTTTAAAAGGTTCATGTTTTTTTATTTAGAAGAACTTATACGAACAAAATACCAAAACGTCAAAGTGTAAATGAACAGTAACAAAAAAAAAAATAACTACCATCTACACCGACCGGCAAAAAAAAATGCAAAATTTCACAAAACCACTTTAAAAATTATTAATTTAACTAGTGATCGTTATTTTATTAAAGTACTATTCACTATTGATACATGTTGTAATTAATTAGCAAAAAAAGAAGATATATAAACGCAGAATTAAATTAAATTTAACAAAATAACAAAAACAGACCAAGTACGATATTTTCTTAAACAAAATAATAAAGAAGTCTGTTGCTGTGAACAGTGTTTTTCATCATTTGATTATAAGTTTGGCAGTTAATAAACGTTTTCACGCGAAAACAATGCCGTTAACTCTTACAGACGTCTCTCAAATTGTCGCTGTTTCTGTTTTGTTAAATTTAATTTAATTCTGCGTTTATTTGTCTTTTTTTTTGCTAATTTATACATCATTTGTGAATAGTGAATGGTTCTTTAATAAAATAACGATCACTAGTTAAATTAATAATTTTTAGTTTGATTTTGCGAAATTTTTCAGGGTGGCCGGATTTTTTGCCGGTCAGTGTATATGTTACAGCTAATATCCGAAATCCGTTATTATGCATAATAACTAGACATTTTAGGAATTATGCGTAATAACTAAACTTATCAGTTATTATGCATAATAACCAGAAACATTAGGAATTATGCGTAATAACTGAAATTTTCAGTTATTATGCATAATAACGGAAACGTTTAGGTAATATTGATAATAACTAACACAGAAACAGGAATTATGCATATTTTCCAAAAAGCTACCCACCCTGCCTCGCTTTCTCCTGCATACCACATGTACAGTTGATTTAAAAAAAAAAGGGACAAAATACAGTTATATAAACGTCATATTCCCATTGCTTTTCATTGATCTATGAGAACCTGAATTGCTCATCTTGTCCCGTTTTTTTGAAATCAGCTGGACATGTTATAAGCCTTTGAAAATGGTAAAAAGTGAAAAAAAAATTAGAACAGAATGATACCCACTGGAAAAGGAAGAAAATGTAACAAAAATAAAGAGAAAAATAATTTACGGGCAATCTGAGGTCCGGAAGGGGAAGAGGGTGAGCTTTTAAGGGTAGAAAACGGTTTATTACGATTTCCGGCAAAAAGTTAAATGGCAAAGTTGTAGGTAATAAAAAGATCTACAACTTTTGTATTTACACTTTCTTTCCTCAAAATCTATCTATTTTTTATACACCTAGATGATAAGAGTGGCCCATCTAAAAATTTGTTTTTTTATTTTTCGGACAAAATTTGTTATTTTTATTTTTTAAGATTTGGCTTCAATAATTTAATTTAATTATAATTTATTTATTTTGATTTAATTTTTTATTTAACTACTAAAATATTCACTGGGTCTGCTAGTCAGATGATAAAAATTTGTCAAATTTGGACAATATTTTTTATAAAAACATGCAAACAAAGAAGATATCGCAAAAAATGGATTACAATTAATCAAATATATTTATAAATGTAAAAATGATAATATAACACTGAATCAATTAAGATTTCGAAAATCAATTGGCAAGAATTAAATCACCTTTCATATTGACAAATCTCCCACCAACAGAAGGCGTTTGTTTCATGGATTTTAAATTTTTGAGTTTATCAGTGTAACATGGAATCTTACTTTTTTCGAGTCATTAAAGTGTAAATTTTAATAAATAGCTCCAAATTTTACATGATCAAAAAAAAATTCGAATTCGAGTTTTTCGTTTTTTTGGATTTCCTGTGAAAATTTGCCATAGTAATGCATACTTTTTTTTACACCATCAGAAAGTAGAGATTTCAACGAATAGAAAGCACACCGATTTTTTTTTTTTAAACAAACATTTTGACGTGAGAATTTTCGATTGAAAATTAGGGTGGTTTTTTGATATTAAATCAAAATAAGGGAGAAAAATAAATATTTTGAATCAAAAAAATTACAGTGATTTTGGGACATAAATAGGTAAGTTTTCACCAAATTTCGTGAAAAAAAAACTTTTTTGTGGGAGATAAAAATAAAAAAACAAAAACTCGGTTATTTGCGTTTTTCGCATAAATTTTGAGGTTATTTAAAAAAAGTTTAAATACAAAAGTTGTAGATCCTTTTATTACTTAGAATTTTGCCATTTAACTTTTTTCTATAGGACTTGTAGTTTTGCCGGAAATCGTGATAAACCGTTTTCTACCCTTAAAAGCTCACCCTCTTCGACTTCCCGACCTCAGATCGCCCCTAAATTATTTTTCCTCTTATTTTTGTTATATTTTCTTCCTTTTCCAATGGGTATCATCCTGTTCTAAATTTTTTTGTTCTCAAAAATTATCGGCCCTGGCCTATTAGACAATATGCATAATTCCTGTTCCTCTGTTAGTTGTTATCAATATTACCTAAACGTTTCCGTTATTGTACATAATAACTGAAAAATTCAGTTATTACGCATAATTCCTAATGTTTCCGGTTATTATGCATAATAACTGACAAGTTTAGTTGTTACGCATAATTCCCAAATATCTAGTTATTATGCATAATAACGTATTTCGGATATTACATGTAACATATATAGTAAGATGATTCACGTCCCACTACTCGGAAAATTTAAAAATAATTCGTCCCTGCAGAACAGTACAACATATCCAACTTCTTTGGAAAATTCTAAGACTTGATTTTGCAACTATCATTACTTTTTTACGATAATCCCTGTAAGTTAAATTAAAAATATGTATATAATGTTAAAATAAAGCTAAAGAAGCATGCTATGTTTATGTTTCAAGTCAATGTTTCCATCACAAAGTTTTCTGTTGACGTCATCAACATTTTTGGAAGGTCACCTAGTATATCAGTGTGGATGGGTGCAGTGTAATACTAATAATAACCACATTTAGCTTTATTCCCGTTATTAATATGCTGTAAATATATTTGTTTGCCCTCATGATCTTTTTTGATGACTTTCGAGCATTCATCAGGATGCGATAGGTCAAACTTCCAGCACACGTGCTTTTAGCTTTCCGTTGCCATAGTAACCTTAAAATAGGTCGGAAACGTTAAATACCTAAGTATTTACGGCGCCGTCAATATCGTTGTTTATAAATAACTCACAGTTAATGTTTTCGGTGTAAAAGTTTATTCATCTCGTCGACAAATATTTTGTGTGTTTTCGGTGTTGTGGTAATACACGTTCTATGAAATACAAAATGTTCGACAAATTATAAAATTTAATTTTGCAAATTTTATTTTTATTTCCTGAGCGTAAGTAAAGAAAGTATTGTAATCGAGTCTATCGGGAGGCGACTGGTTATTTTTATCGACATTTCATGACTCATATAGAGTATGAAAAATTAGGTTTCGTGGCTCAGTCTCAGACCGATTGTATTTTATACATTTTGTACATATGTATGTTAAGAATATCGTGTAGATGGTAAAAAGCTAACCAAAAGTTGCCCAATCTCCCTATCAATGTCATGACATCTCAAAAATGTTTATAACAAAAAATCAATTTTTTTAATTTTTCAAAGAAGCGGGAGTTGTGGCACTGTACATCGGGGGCGAGGGAAGTCCTGTCGAAATAACTTTCGACTAATTTTTTAGATTTGCTTAAACAGGTGACTCAAAAAAAAAATGAATACGTCAATTTATTTTACACTGCACCAATCCAAGTCGATGTACGTGTCCTTGTAAAAATGTTGAAGACGTCATCACAAAATTGTGTAAAGAAAAAATTCAACTCGAAAATGCTTGATATGTTTTATTGTACTTCAGGAGCGAGGGAAGTTCTCTCGAAACAACTTTCGACCAATTTTTTATTATTATTTTCTTTCCATTAAAATAGTTTATATATTTACGATGGAAGTATCTATTCCGGCTCCCAAATTGCTGTGTTTCAATTAAATCTAAAGCACTGGAGATATAAGACTATTTCTGGAAAGATTTTTGTTGCTGACTTGTAACGCTCCGCCGCGCCGATCATAATCTGACAAAAGTATTTCAAAATACGATCTCGTCGTGAATATGCTTTGAGTTTTAGAGTGGGAGCAGATGTGAGCCCCCGCTCAGCGTCTTTCCTCACCTGACCAGAGTGAGGGCGAGTAGAAATCGGCTTACATTTTGTCCGAAAACATGCGCTCTGATTTTTCGTCTTACAGCAACATTTTGTAATTTACAACGTCGCAATTTTATATAGACGGTTACGAAACATTGATCTTGCTGCCTCCATTTGAATTTTTCGAAGGCGTCACTTAATTGCCGAGTTACAAACGCTTCTTTTAAGCCAATTTTATGTGATTTTGTGAATTTTTATTGCAACAGTTACTTATTAGATTTAAAAAATTCGAACGGTGGCGAAATGCCACATCCTTTGACAACACTCAGTTAAATTTTCAACTATTTTTAAGCAATAATAAATCAGTGATGCGAAAAATCATAACCCATTGCACGGGCTACTTTCCGTGTGGGTAAAACCTCCTCTTAAACTCTGATTCAGTATTATACGCAGACGATTCCACATTGCTAAACAAATTAATATCGGACGTATCACCAGACATGGTCAGTGCTGAAGCGCAATCGGAAGCCTTTGATTGGTTCACAGCGAACAATCTTGTTCTGAATGTTGACAAATCAACTACGATGATTTTTACTTTGAAGAAAGTAGAGATCCCACCCAGCTTTCAATCGAACACTACCTTTCTGGGCTTTAGTTTGGACTGTAAACTCTCATGGGTTAGTCATGGAGAAAATACTGCAAAGAAAATCAGCAAAAATAGCTTCCTATTGCGACATTTGAAAGAAAATTTACCCAGAGAATATTTACGCAATATTTACTTCGAATTGTTTCAAACTTAGGGTACAGAGAAGATTGCCGAGAACAATTTAGGAAGTTAAATATAATGACGCTACCTTCTTTGTTCATTTTTACTTGCCTAAACTACATTAAAAGAATTTGTGCCCGAAAGAAATAAGACTAAAGAAGTCCCAGGATGCGGTTAATTATTTCACTATAATGTTTTATAATAAGATTCCACGTTACCTTAAAAAATATAACGCGAAGAATTTTAATAAAGCAATAAAAAGATTTTTAATAAACAGTGCCTACTACAGTTATGACGAATTTCTGGAAGACAAATCTATTGTGTAGTAAAATGTTTGTATTTTATGTTGTTTGGTATTTATTTACATCGTACTTATATATATTTAGTTATCTAATATACTTTTCAGGACATGCACAAATATCCCGTCTAGGATGTAATGTATGAATAAAATTATTAAACCTCTTTCTGTTCAATAAATTGTGTAATTTTCTCTAAACTGTTTAATTATGAAAATCAGTTTAATTATAAGTTCATAATTCCACTAGTGACTTATGGGCCTTCTAATGTGTACAAAATCAGCAATTTTATGACCATATAATCAAGAGGCGTTGGATAACAAATATGACATTTGGAACTTTCATACATAAATTGTAGTGTTGAAAGTGTCTGTTTCGTAAACATGCGCATAATATTATTATGCCTTTCCCGATTAAACCGGTTTTTAAACAAAGGAAACTGCATTGAAATCGGTTCATCAGTTTAGGAGCTACGGTGCCACGTAGATATGAAGGGGTCAAACTGATAGCACCCCTCTTTTTCTGTAGGAGTAAAAACTGTTAGTTTATTGCAAAAAAATTAAATGTCACTTAGAAAAATTTTTCATCACTTTTGAAGCACGATCATTTCTGGATTTGGAGTATTTTCACTAAGCATCAATGTTATGCTTAAACGTTTTTGAAACAGATTATTTTCCCTACAGTAAATAAGGGTGAATAGAAAATAAATATTGACTTAATTTTGTTTGAGGTAAGGTTAAGATGGTGAGAATGGTAAATAAACCTTGGTAAATTTTTTGCAATCATTAAGTCAATACTTGTGGATTCACCAAAGTTTCAAGAATATTGGTTAGAGAGCTCAGATCCCCTCTCATAACTGGCGAACCGTTGTAAGTACAGCTTTGAAGTTGTACACTTACTATGAACGAATAATCAAATGATCTTTTGTTTATGAGCTTTTCCATATTACGCATTTTGAAATCGGCGACTTTTTATAAATTAGCGACAGTTAAAATTGCTCCTGTTCGAGAGGCAGCTAATATTGCAAAACGCAGTAAAGTGCAAGTAAACGAGTCGCAATGTAAGAAAAATAATTCAAGATGTCGGGGATAGAACTCGGAGCCATAGTAACGCCAATCTTATTTGTTCCACATTTAAGCAGTTATAGGTACTTCAAAGTGATTTTGCCGTTAGGGCGAAATGAAATAGGTATTATGAGATCACTTTCAATGCATACTAATAAAATTTTATGACATCATTAAGATTATATTATTATTATGTTAACATTCAAACCACTATATTCAGTACATGTAAGGTACAGTTAAATATGTATAGGTTAATCAAAATCAGTGTGAATCTTGACACACAAACTAGTAGCGAGTTCACTCTTCATTATTAATTAAATGTACGTTTGGCCATATTTATTTTGTATATCGTTTCGTTTCATTCAGTCTAAAATATTTTCTATATACACTGACCGGTAAAAAAAACCGGCCACCCTGAAAAAATTTCGCAAAACCAACACATGAGGTATAAATTATCAAAAAAAGAAGCCAATTAAACGCAGAATTAAATTTAAATTTAACAAAATAACAGAAACAGAGCGACATTTTGAGAGACGTCTGTAAGAGTTAACTGAATTATTTTCGCATGAAAATGTTTATTAATTGCCATTATAATCAATAATTCTGCGATTAATTGTCCTCTTTTTTTTGTTAATTTGTACATCATGTGTTAACAGTGAATGATTCTTTAATAAAATAACGATCACTAGTTAAATTAATAATTTTTACTTCCCGAGCGTAAGCAAAGGAAGTATTGTAATCGAGTCCGTCGGCCGACTCTCTACTTTTACGTTTTCTCGATCTTTCATGACCCCTAGAAGACGAAGAAATAGGTCTCCCATTTCCGTCTGTCTGTCCGTCTGTCCGTCTGTCCGTCTGTCCGTCCGTCTGTCCGTCTGTCCGTCTGTCCGTCTGTTGTCACGGATTTTTATTAGACAGATAATCTCCGAAAGTACTCGACCGATTGTTGTGAAATTTTGTACTTATATTAAGAATATCATGTAGATGGTAAAACGCTAACCAAAATTTGTCGAATCATCCCCACCACTAAAGCGATGACGTCACTTCAAAATTGTACATAGTAAATGGGTTTTCAATTGTATAAAATAACATAGTCCTACACATGTAGTTTACAACTCTGAATCGACTTTTCACCCGAAACGTCCAGATTTTTGGAAAAAAAATCAAAATTATAAAACAACATTTTGAAATTTAATTTTTAATCTGCTATCCAGAATGCTTTGAAATGTTGCAGATGTTTTAAGGCTATAAAGAGCATCATAAATCTTTAGTCAAAAAATATTTGCTTATCCCCTCCAAAAACTTGATGACGTCAGCTCAAAAGTTTGTGGAATAAATCATATCTAAAATGTACAAAATATGATGAGTCTGTACTTGTGAACTATCACTCCATTAATATTTTTTGGATTTGCATATACAGGGTGACTCAAAAAAATTAATGAATGCGTAAATATATTTTATTGATTTAATCAGGAACTACAAAACCGAATGCTCTGAAATCTTGCAGATGTTTTAAGGTCATAAAGAGCATAATAAATGTTTAGTCAAAATATATTTGCTTATCCCCTCCAAAAACTTGATGACGTCAGCTCGAAAGTTTGCCGAATAAATCATATCTAAAATGTACAAAATATGATGAGCATGTACTTGTCATTTATCACTCCATTCATATTTTTTGGATTTGCATATACAGAGTGACTCAAAAAAATTAATGAATGCGTAAATTTATTTTATTGATTTAATCAGGAACTACAAAACCGAATGCTTTGAAATCTTGCAGATGTTTTAAGGTTATAAAGAGCATAATAAATTTTTAGTCAAAATATATTTGGTTATCTTCTACAAAAAACTGATGACGTCAGCTCAAAAGTTTTCCGAATAAATCGTATCTAAAATGTACAAAATATGATGAGTCTGTACTTGTGATTTATCATTCCATTCATATTTTTGGATTTGCATATGCAGGGTGACTCAAAAAAATTAATGAAGGCGTGAATTTATTTTATCGATTTAATCAGGAATTACAAAACCGAATGCTTTGAAATCTTGGGAATATTTTAAAGTTATTATAAGCATGGTAAACTTTTGTTCAAAATGTATTTGTTCATCCCTCCTAAAAAAATGGATGACGTCACCCTTAAATTTTGCTGAATAAATCCTATCTAAAATGCAAAAAATATGATGAGTTTGTACTTGTGATTTATCATTCCATTCATATTTTTTAGATTTTCTTAAGAGGTGGTTCAAAAAAATTAATGAAGTCAATTTATTTTATTGATTAAATTAAAGGCAACACTTATTATTACTATTACACCCCAACCAACCCAATTTGGTAGACACAAAATTTGTTAAAGGAAAAACTCGGTTGAAACATAAGGGTAGCACGCTTATTTACATCGACTTTAACATTACAGACCTGCATTTGTTTTATGCGTTCACTTGATTCCGCGAATGTGAAATAGACATGTTTATAATCAACCAATTGTGAATTTCACCGTCAAGAATTAAAATAAAACCCAATGTTTTATATAATAAGCGGAAGTCGAAGCAATAAAACCGACGGTCGTTTTGTTTACAGTTTCTGTGTTTGGCTCTCACGTATGCTGTTACGCCTGTCATCTTAAATTAAGAATGTTTATACATACACGATTTTCAGTTGCCTCTGATACGTATACGTGAGTAAATTGTTTCGTTATTTTATTGATTATTACAAATCAATATTCAAAATGACCCAATTCATTTTCCCAAAAATTTGAGAATATAATAATTTTATTCTTAGTATTACACTACATCTATCCCAACTGATATACGTGTCCTTGCAAAAATGTTGATGACGTCATCGCATTTTTTTTAAATTCCCACTACAAAAATGTAATGAGAAAAAAAACACAATAGGCATGCAGTCGTCAAGTTTCCGACAGCGAGGGAAGTACTGTCTAAACTCTTTAGACCAATTTTTAAAGTGGTTTTGCGAAATTTTTCAGGGTGGTTGGTTTTTTGCCGGTCAGTGTATTTTCTTCTTCCCGAGCGTAAGCGAAGGAAGTATTGTAATCGAGTCCGTCGGCCGATTCTCTATTTTTACATTTTCTCGGCCCTTCATATGATTCCTAGAGTACGAACAAATAAGTTTCCGGTGAAGACCTTTTGCGCTCGTGTTTAATAGATCTAATCGTGCTCCGGTCCGCTCCGCACTCGTATATCTATTATAAACACTCGCTGGATGTTTGTTACTTTCGACGCTTATTACGAAATATAGGTACTGTTGGTTTAGAACTGTTATCAAATAAGTCAAGTTACGATAATAATCTATTGCGCGAATGTCGTAGGGAAGTCTGGTTTTCCCAAAAAGCTTTTCTTTCTTATCTTTTATCTTAACTCAATATGTACATTTGCGGCCCCCCCAAAAGTGCACTATTTTTCGTTCTCATGGAATGTTTTCAATTCTTAAGTTAATGTACACATTATCTATACCAAATTATAAAGAGGAATAATTTGATTGTTTGTTTGCATTGAACAGGCTCCGAAACTACTGGACCGATTTGAAAAATTCTTTTACGATTAGAATCCTACATTATCCCGGATGAACATAGGCGATTGAATGTTTTCGAGAACGTTAGAAATCCGTATAAAAATTTCGATAATGTAAGCCAACGTGTGAAAAAAATACCAAAAAAATCCTTATATCGCGTATGCTGTGGAAAATATTGCCGGGACACCATATGTGTTATTAAGAATTTAACAGTGATAAACGGAGATGTTACGAGACTGAATCAAGGTTCAACACACTCTGTAAAAAAAAAGTTAGAAACACCTTTGTACGTGTTAAGTGAATATAGAACGACAATTTTTAAGCACTAAAAATAATAATAACAAACAAAATCAAAGTGTATTCATAAACAACAAGTACAGAAAACGATTATTTTATGAAAAGAGCATTTACTAAGCAAACTTTTAAAGTGACGTCACACCAGTGTTAGTAGGGGTGATCACAAAAATGTAAATATCGTGATATCGCTTTTACTCCCCATACATAAATAACTAGCGAAATCTAACATACAAAACGATTTGAATTTTATTCATGAAAATTTTAAACATTTATCAAAAATGATTATTTAATTCGAAAGTGAAACTCTTAAGTTGGACGAAGCTTTAGCAAAAATAAAAATTATTGTTTAGCAACAAAGGTAGACTCTGTATTTAACAGAAACCCTGATGCAAACCTTTGCAAAAATAATTGTTTAACACAGATAGATTCAACAGAAATTTTGACGTAAACGTTTTATGTGAATTTTGTAAAGCAATGGAGTCCGGTATCAGTGCTAAAAGTGGTACCTTGCAGCTAAATTTTAATTCCGCCCCGATAACGAACTTCGACATATTTAAAGAATTTTTCACACCTAACAGAAATCGGTTCTTAGAAGAAAAACTCGAACGCGATTATTCATGTAAATGTTTGGTCTTGATTGCGATCTTGTACGTCGGTACGTCTATGGATCAGGAGTTCAGAGTTTATCTGTCAAATAAAATCGCTGACAGACCATAGAGTGACGAAAACAGGAGACTGAGAGGTTCCTATTCCACAAATTTTGAAATGTTGGACAAACATGAAATTGATAATTCGCCAGAGTGAACCCATAATATAATTTTTCCTTTGTTTATGCTCGAGAAGTACGATTTATTCTTTGATCTCTAAAGTTATTAGAACCTCTGTAGGGTCTGTCCTATATCGAATCGCTGCGACACCAATTGTAAATACCTTAAGTAGATATACAATCTCCTTCCACGAATTTATAACTTACTTATCTTTGCAGATGGAGTCGGATTAGATAAATATTTCGTCAAAATTTATAGCTTTTTATATTTGTCTGTTGTTTGTGTAGAAAGAATAGATCAAAGATTGTTGTGATCATCACCTCGTAGACATTCAATTCTGTCATAATGTAAGTATTGGTTATTTAAAAATATATTTTAGTTATTATAAGGCAGAAACACATTTTGGTCCTCTTTGAATCGCGTGATGATTGAGCTATTTGTATGCTCAGTGTACATATTATTGTTTATAATCTTTGCAACTTATAACTTTGATTAAAGGTTAATTTTTCCCTTATAATTCTGATAATACAAAATAGGTTTTTCAGACTTTGTAGACTCGCAAAGAACTGTCAATTTTTTTGTACGCACGTTTCCATAATATGCTGTATATCCTCGACTTTTCATTTTACTTTACTTTATGTTTCGGATTTCTGAGAAGACTTTGCAGATTTTGTCCGGATATACGAACAAGCTTAACACCGAGTCCTCTGTAAATCTTTTCTAGTCCTTTTCTTACTGAAGGAGCAAAAATGGTTGTGCCAAAAAACGTCTTATCTGGGTTTTCTGTTTGAAAACTGGTTGATTGAACAACCGATTTCTTAATTTAAACTTATTAAATAATTTATCAACTAGCCTCATTCCAAAACTGCTACCTACATCTGGCTACATTTTTAATGATTTTGAACTCTTTGTTGAACCTTTCCTTATTCAAACGAAAGGTAAGGTACCTAAGGAGCATACTTACTTCAGGAGCGAGGAAAGTTCTGACGAAATTACCTTCAACCATTTTTTTCTTTCACTTCAAACACAATCTATTTAATTTATTCAAAATTTTTAGGATAGAGAAAAAATGTTATAGTTTATTTTTTAAATGAGCGGAAAAAATAATGCAACCCAAAAAATACATCCCATAATTGATGCGCCTAGTTTATAATTTTTTTTTAAACTTTATATCAAAGTGTCTTGTTAAATTTTGACGAGCACGAGCATTATGCAGTCAATCTTAACATTTAGTAATAGTCTGGCACATTATTTTATAACCTAAAATTTTTCATCATTTGTTTTAATATGTAATTTACGATTACACATTTTGTTTTTTTAAGTAAATACTATCAAAGTTATCTTTAGTTTGTGTATGTTATGTTGCTTAATTTTTTCCGTTCCTCTAAAAAACGAACTGTAGGGTTATATTATATTTTTAAAAATTAACGTGTACAAAGATTACTAAATAAATCACTATTCAAAAATATGTCTTGGCATGGATCGGTTTTTTAGAGACTTTAGTTTTGTCTAAATAACATTAGAAACATTCTGTTTCTCCAGCGAAAACTGGATATTTTCACATCATATTTTAAAGAATTACCTTCACTTTTGTAATGTCTCAATTAACCATATAACATTTTCAGCACTTTCTCTTTCTAGCTCTCTCTCTCTTTCTCTCACCATGAACTCAGAGTCAGAGTGTGATAGTCAGGGAGAAGACGAGAGACTAAAACAATTAGAAGAAGAGATCAGACGAATAAAAGAAAAGAAAACCAAAAGAAACTCTTCAAAAAAACAAGGCGTAAAAACCTCGAACACTCAGCAACCTAGGACAATCTGTTCCTCTTCAGAAAAGGTAAATCTAGTTATTCTATACTTTGTGTGACAAATCTAAAGTTTTGGAGTTAATTATAGGAATAATTAATAAATGAAAAAATAAACTTTGTTTTTCTGCACTAGTCATTTTTTGAAAAAATTGTAGTAATGTAAATATCGTGTGATTAATACTGATTGTAATCAGGTCAGCTTTGGATGTGTAAACGTATGTCCTTACCTTAAAGCAATGGATAATTTTGTTTACATTGGTCATTATCATTACATTTGATATATCAATCTACCAATCTATCAAAGATACGCGGATTAAAATTCAGTTAAGTGTTACTCGATTACAATTATTAGTGATCACCCCTTATAACATTAAATCAGAAAGGTGTCCCAGATAAAATTCCGCGGCTTAATATTTTGAGAACGCATAGAAATATCGAAATTCTGTAAAGGTCATTGTTTTTAGTTGATATATTGACTACGTTTTAGAACAAACTGTCTATAAGTTTTTTGTGTAAAATATTATTAACATGCTGAAAGATATTTAGAAGTATTAAATATTTAATTTCAAAAAAACTAATTTTGTAATTGAAATCAGGTCCAGTAAAAGGAATCTAATATAAATTAGCACCACGTTGAACTGCAATATGTTTTTAGAAAAAGTAAACTATTTTAATATTTTTCAGTGCCATAGGGACCGATTTCGCACATACAAAAAACTAGCAGGAACGGTAGATCATGGCAAAGAATATGAACAAATGATGTGTGCATTCTATGCCTTAAAATTAATTGCGCGGGATGATGTGGAAGATTTTGAAATGACTACGAACAACAAAGAACATGGAGTTTTTGACGACATCGGACTGACAGTTACATTCAAGAACACGAAAAAACGCACTTATCTCATTCAACTCAAACACAAAGAAGGAGGAAAGTCCATCACAACGAACAATCTACTTAATCCAAAACATGACTTCGGCGTTCAAAAATATTTTAATTCTCTATCATCTCTTAATATCATGGATGATGTTGTTTGCATCGTCTACACAAATTCTTCTACATATATTAAGGAAAGTACCGAAATAGCGGCAAATATTAAGCTAGAAGTATGCGATAATATTGAGTATGAAGATTTGCTTCTTAACGTTGAACGAAGAAATTCGTTAAGTATTTTTCAATTTCAGCAAAGGCTAGAAGATAAAACTCAGAGGTTTTATTTTTTTACAGAACAAAATAACATACATAATACTAAGATGGTAGTAGAAAAAATGTCGTACGAGATGTTACAATGTAACATTTACGATTCTTTTATGCATTTTATGAGCGAATGGTGGTCGAAGAGCTTTGTTTTGAGTAAAGATGACGTTATTGCGAAATTAACTGAATTAGCTGTCTCACCTTACATGAAAAATTTAAGCAACGGCAAACAAAATCCAAAAACAGAAAACCTCAAGAAGGCAATAATGAATTACTCATTGACGATTGTGAAAAGTAGTGAAGAAAACGTTATCGAAAATATATGGCCGGATCTAAACATCCCAGATGAAGAATTTATGAAAACCAAAGAAAAATTTGGAATAAAGATAAGGGAACAAGATAAGAGTGCATGGTTTTTAGATAAAGTTCCTTTGATTGTAAAAGTAGACGATTCGAATAAAACAACAGTCCAATGTGTGATGAAAATAATGAATAAAAGTGTTGAAAAGAAACAAATTATCTTGGTGGGAAACGTTACGAAGGGTGAGTTCGATGAGATGGAAGTTTTCGAAGATTTATCTGACCTGGGGAACAAGGCCGGCAACGAAGCATATTATTGCGACATTTTGCGGAATTTCCAAATTTCTTTACAAGGAAGAGAACCAGTTTGTTTGGAAAAATTTATTAACATTGACAGGGAAATTGCTAAGCATATTGGGGTTGGTGAACTATTGAAGATGTCTCAAGCACACTACATAATAGGAAATGAAAGAGAAGAGTTACCCGAATTACACATACCAAGATATGTATCTACCACTTTCGTAAAGACAGAGAAAATTTTTACCATTTATGAATCACAGAAAAATCAAGCAGTGGTAATAATTAATTGCGACTCAACATTTAAAGATCTAACATTAACACATAAAAAACATAATTTTGTTGAAAGTTCTGTTTACTTTAGCCCAGAATATGTTGTCAAAGACAACGTAATTATACTTTCCACAGAAAGCAAATTAACACATGCTGAATTTCTTCAGGTTTGTGAAAAATCCAAAAAATCAAACGCATATCTATTCCAAGTATTTGATAAAGAATCTTGTGCCTTACTTTTAATAAAAGGAAACGAACTACCGCCTGATATTATACACGAGTCCAAAAATATACCAGAAGCGGATGTTTTACGTTATCTCGATAACCCACTTAACGCTGTTTGTGCTCCACCCGGAATGGGCAAATCGACATTAATCAAAGTTCTTTATAACAATTGCCCTTCACATTATTGGGCAACTTACGTTGATCTGATAAATTGTAATTCATTTTTGAAAAAAAAGCCAGATTCAACAGCAATGTGGAATTATTTTTTAAGAAATACAGAAGGAAAAGAAAAAATTGTAGAAGGACAAATTAAGAATACTTTGCTTAGAAATAAAAAGTTGTATTTATTTCTCGACGGATTAGACGAAATGGAAAGTAGTTGCATCGACTCTGTTTTAAATTTTGCTAAAAAATCAAATGGTATCAACGTATGGATTTCGTCAAGAGAAAATTTACGTCAAAAAGTCTCAGACACATTAAATACGGTGTTAGTAGAGATACAACAATTAAGTAAAGAACAGCAAGAAGAGTACATGCGTAAAAGATTGAAAGAAAAATACGGAGAAGATAAAGTAGTAAAAATCTTAAAAGCAGTATTTGCTAGCGTGGACCTTAACAATAGCCAACGTCTTTTAGGAATCCCGTTGCAGTTACACATAATCGCAGAAATGTTTCTCAACAACGACGACGCTTACAAGAAAATCGAAGATCAAGATATTTTTGTTTTAACACAAATGTATAAGTTGTTTTTCGAGGGAAAAGTAAGGTCTAATTATGAAAAAATAGCGGGCAGGGAGAAAACACATATGTTTGGCAACATAAACGCATCGTTGCAACAATACGAAGTTATTGCTTTAAAAACATGTCTAGAGACTGAAGACTTTAAGAAACTAAATGTGAACTTAGAGGAACTAAAAGATGTTATAAGCTGTTTTAAGGAGAAGCTTGACGTGAATGGAATCATCAAGAAAATAAACGAAAGTGGTGAGGCTGTGTTTGAGCATCAAACTTATGCGGAATACTTTGCGTGTGCCTGGCTGAAAAAAAACAAAGAAAAAGCGGCTTTGTTGAAAGACGTAATATTTGATCGTAGATACGAAAATTTACGGCTCATGTTTGACGTAATGTTGGCAGAAAACAATCCTTTGCATTTATCTATCGTTTATAAAAATTTAGAACAATTCGACAAATACAAACATGAAATAAACAGGGCAGATCAAGGCGGTCGAAGACCATGGGAGCTCATATGTTCGTATGGAATGAAATATCCTCTTTCTCACATTCTAATTTCCGACAACTATGTAAACCTTGGTCGAGAATATGATTGGTTTGTGCATATGGCAAAAATTCTCGTACCAGAACAGAACGACGTAATTAAGGTTAGCGACAACAGTGTTATTTTCAATTTTACTTGGTTAAATTACTGCCTTGAAGCACAGTGTCTGTATCCAATCGAACTCATTTTGGAAAGAAAACTGTTGATGTTTAGCAACATCCAAGAAGAAGTTTTTAAATATTATAAGGAAGACACTTTAGCATATTACGCAGCACAGATGGGTTACCCTAACATACTTTCTGGAGTTATTGAAAAAAATCCAAGTCTCGTCAGAATAAAACTAAATAAAAACCAAATATCTGGCAATCTCTTGGCAACAGCAGTTATTGGCCCCAAAGATAAAGTTAACACACCCAATAACAATTTCCAGTTCCTAGACGCCTTCGAAAGAACAGTTTATTTACTTTTAAAAAAGGGTTTTGATATAAATGCACAAGTTAAAGATAAAATGACAGCGTTACATTTGGCGTCTCAAAAAGGTGATTGCGCAATTACAAAGATATTGTTAAATTCGGGTGCTTCGATTAACATTGCTGACGAGGACAAAAGGAATGCGTTGCATTATGCTTCAGAATCATGGAAAGGCAATCGAGATGTAATAAAATTATTGATTGAGAAAGGCATTGACGTAAATGTACAAGATGGAAATGGAAAAACCGCTTTACAACTGGCGTGTAAAAACGGTGTTTATGAAAATGCAGAAATGTTGTTAAGTTCCGGTGCTTCGCTTAACATTGTGGACAAGGACAAAATGAACGCGTTGCATTATGCGTTGGAATCATGGTACTACAATCGAGATATAATAAAATTATTGATTGAGAAAATCATTGACTTAAATGTACAAGATGGAAATGGAAGAACCGCTTTACAACTGGCGTGTAAAAACGGTGATTACGAAATTGCAAAAAAATTGTTAAGTTCCGGTGCTTCGATTAACATTGTGGACAAGGACAGAATGAACGCGTTGCATTATGCATCGCAATCGTGGAAAGACAATCGAGATGTAATAAAATTATTGATTGAGAAAGGCATTGACGTAAATGTACAAAATGGAAATGGAAAAACCGCTTTACTTTTTGCATGTCGATACGGTGTTTATGAAAATGCAGAAGTGTTGTTAAATTCAGGCGCTTCGATTAACATGGTGGACAAGGACAAAATGAACGCATTGCATTATGCGTTGAGATCACGGAAACACAATCCAAATGTAGTAAAATTATTGATTGAGAAAGGCATTGACGTAAATGTACAAGATGGAAATGGAAAGACCGCTTTACTACTAGCGGGTGAAAACGGTGTTTATGAAACTGCAGAAATGTTGTTGAATTCCGGTGCTTCGCTTAACATTGTGGACAACGACAAAATGAACGCGTTGCATTATGCATCGCAATCGTGGAAAGACAATCGAGATGTAATAAAATTAATGATTGAGAAAGGCATTGACGTAAATGTACAAGATGGAAATGGAAAAACCGCTTTACAACTGGCGTGTAAAAACGGTGATTACGGAATTGCAAAAAAATTGTTAAATTCCGGTGCTTCGATTAACAATGTGGACAAGGACAAAATGAATGCGTTGCATTATGCATCGGAATCGTCGAAAGACAATCGAGATGTAATAAAATTATTGATTGAGAAAGGCATTGACGTAAATGTACAAAATGGAAATGGAAAAACCGCTTTACAACTAGCGTGTAAAAGCGGTGTTTATGAAAATGCAGAAGTGTTGTTAAATTCAGGCGCTTCGATTAACATGGTGGACAAGGACAAAATGAACGCGTTGAATTATGCATCGCAATCGTGGAAAGACAATCGAGATGTAATAAAATTAATGATTGAGAAAGGCATTGACGTAAATGTACAAGATGGAAATGGAAAAACCGCTTTACAACTTGCATGTCTAAATGGTGATTACGAAATTGCAAAAAAATTGTTAAGTTCCGGTGCTTCGATTAACATTGTCGACAAGGACAAAATGAACGCGTTGCATTATGCGTCGGAATCATGGAAAGACAATCGAGATGTAATAAAATTATTGATTGAGAAAGGGATTGACGTAAATGTACAAGATGAAAATGGAAAAACCGCTTTACAACGGGCGTGTAAAAGCGGTGTTAATGAAAATACAGAAATGTTGTTACATTTCGGCGCTTCGATTAACATTGTGGACAAGGACGAAAGGAACGCGTTGCATTATGCGTCGGAATCATGGAAAGACAATCGAGATGTAATAAAATTATTGATTGAGAAAGGGATTGACGTAAATGTACAAGATGGAAATGGAAAAACCGCTTTACAACTGGCGTGTAAAAAAGGTCATTACGAAATTGCAAAAAGATTGTTAAGTTCCGGTGCTTCGATTAACATTGTGGACAAGGACAAAATGAACGCGTTATATTATGCGTCGGACTCATCGAAAGACAATCGAGATGTAATGAAATTATTGATTGAGAAAGGCATCGACTTAAATGCGCAAAATAGAAACGGAACGACCGCTTTACAATTAGCATGTTTACGGAGTGTTTATGAAAATACAGAAATGTTGTTACATTTCGGCGCTTCAATTAACATTGCGGACAAGTACAAAATGAACGCGTTGCATTATGCGTCGAACTCATCGACAGACAATCGAGATGTAATGAAATTATTGATTGAGAAAGGCATCGACTTAAATGCGCAAAATAGAAACGGAACGACCGCTTTACAATTAGCATGTTTACGGGGTGTTTATGAAAATGCAGAAATGTTGTTAAATTCCGGAGCTTCGATTAACATTGTGAACAAGGACAAAATGAACGCGTTGCATTATGCGTCGGACTCATCGAAAGACAATCGAGATGTAATGAAATTATTGATTGAGAAAGGGATTGACGTAAATGTACAAGATGAAAATGGAAAAACCGCTTTACAACGGGCGTGTAAAAGCGGTGTTTATGAAAATACAGAAATGTTGTTACATTTCGGCGCTTCGATTAACATTGTGGACAAGGACGAAAGGAACGCGTTGCATTATGCATCGGAATCATGGAAAGACAATCGAGATGTAATAAAATTATTGATTGAGAAAGGGATTGACGTAAATGTACAAGATGGAAATGGAAAAACCGCTTCACAACTGGCGTGTAAAAAAGGTCATTACGAAATTGCAAAAAGATTGTTAAGTTCCGGTGCTTCGATTAACATTGTGGACAAGGACAAAATGAACGCGTTGTATTATGCGTCGGACTCATCGAAAGACAATCGAGATGTAATGAAATTATTGATTGAGAAAGGCATCGACTTAAATGCGCAAAATAGAAACGGAACGACCGCTTTACAATTAGCATGTCTACGGGGTGTTTATGAAAATGCAGAAATGTTGTTAAATTCCGGAGCTTCGATTAACATTGTGAACAAGGACGAAAGGAACGCGTTGCATTATGCGTCGGAATCATGGAAAGACAATCGAGATGTAATGAAATTATTGATTGAGAAAGGCACTGGCGTAAATGTACAAGATGGAAATGGAAAAACCGCTTTACAACTTGCATGTCTAAAAGGTGTTTATGAAAATGCAAAAATGTTGTTAAATTCCGGTGCTTCGATTAATATTGCGGACAAGGAAGAAAACAACGCGTTGCATTATGCATCAAGAACATTGGGAATTAATCGAGAAGTAATAAAATTATTGATTGAAAAAGGCATCGACTTAAATGCGCAAAATGGAAACGGAACGGCCGCTTTACAATTAGCATGTTCACGGGGTGTTTATGAAAATGTAGAAATGTTGTTAGATTTCGGCGCTTCGATTATCATTGCGGACAAGAAGAACATGAACGCTTTGAAATACGCATCATATTTCGATAAAGATAACCAAGATATAATAGAATTATTGATTAGAAAAGGCATCGAGGTAAATGCACAATGTAAAAATGGAAATACCGCTTTACATGCTGCATGTCAACAGGGTGTTTATAAAAATGCAGAAACGTTGCTAGATTCCGGAGCTTGGATTAACATTATGGACAATCAGAAAGATAACGAGTTGCATAATGCATTGGACTCACGCAAAAACAATCGAGATATAATAGCATTACTGATTGAGAAAGGCGTCGACGTAAATTCACAAAATGAAAATGGCACGACCCCTTTACAACGTGCATGTCGAAATGGTGATTATCAAAATGCAAAATTATTGTTAGAAGTCGGAGCTACTATTAATACTACGGACAACGGCAACAGGAACGCATTGCACTATGCTTCAGAATCCTTGAAAGTCAATCGAGACACAATAAAACTGTTGATTGAAGAAGGTTTTCACGTAGACGCACAAAGTCAAAATGGAACGACCGCTTTACAACTGGCTTGCCTAAAGGGAATTTATGAAAATGTTGTTATATTGTTAGATTTCGGGGCTTCGATTAACATTATTAACAAAATGGGGAATAACGCGTTGCACTGTGCTGCAGATTCGCACAACGACAATCAGGATATACTAAATTTATTGATTAAGAATGGCATTAACGTAAATCTACGAAATCAAAATGGTGCTACTGCCTTACATCTTGCATGTCGAAAAGGTGTTTATGAAAATGTAAAATTATTGTTAGATTTCGGAGCTTTGATTAACACTACGGATAAAGACGACAAAAACACCTTGCATTATGCATCAGAATCACAGAAAGACAACCGAAAATTAATAAAATTATTGACTGAGCATGGCATCGACATAGATTCACAAAATCATTATGGAGCGACCGCTTTACAACTTGCATGTCGACAGGGTGTTTATGAAAATGTAAAAACGTTGTTAGATTCTGGTGCTTTAATGAAAATTCTGGATCAAAACAACAAAAACGCTTTGCATTATGCCTTATGTTCGAGAAGAGATACTAGAATGATAATAAAATTACTTATAGACAACGGCATCGACATGCATGTTCAAAATAAAATCAAAACCAAGATTTTTAATACAATAGCACGGAATTAAAGTTATTATCTCTGATTAATGTGAAGGCGTCGTTTTTAGGTAAGAAACAACTGTACGTTTAGATAATTAGCAATGTGTTTATTGAAGAAACATTTACTTTTGTATTAAGTTCTTTCTCTTCATTTGTTTGATGCGCGGATCTATTCTAATCTTTTATATTTTCTTGAAACTTATTTCACACAAAAATGTTTCTCATTCTCTGGTAGAATTTTTTCCTAACATTCATTGTTACTTCTAGACTTCTACTTATAAACATACCTAAGTAATCCTAGCTGATGTATTCATGCATTAAATTACTTTTCCAAATATTAATTGCAATATGTAAATAACTAAGTGGGAAAGTGGGGAAAGTTTGATACATTCGACCGGGAGGTTTAATACATTCATATTTTTGTGTTCCTTCGACTTCGAATACAAAGAGTTGCAATAGATGCAAGCAGCGTCATTCTTAGTCTTCACTTGGTTATGTTTCTTCATTCTGCTTGATGGAAAACTGTTTGTTTCGAAATACGATTGGACGTCCGGTATTCGGTGATATGATATAATATTTTTTGCATTTTACGTTTCTGATGCTAGTGCCCTTTTAATTTTTCAACTTTTTTACACACGCTCTTTGGAACTTTTCTTTTGTGCTGTAATCCACTGCTAGTGCCCTAGGAGTGTCTGTTAAAATTCTCGTTTTTTTCTGATTTTCGACCTCCCTTTTTTTTGTTCAGTTTCAGTCGTATTTCCTCCGGAGTTATTAATACCTTTTTTATTTGTGAATCTCCAGATTTATCAAGTTCAGAACATGAGGAAAAATGAAAGCTACCAGGCTCTACATCGTTCCCTGTTTCACTTCTGATCCGGTAACATCATTTTCGTCAAAAGCATGTTTATTATACGGATATATTCCAGTCGTTAAAAAACCACTAGTGATGTTTCTAGGAATGAATGCTCGACTGAATATCCGCCCAAAAAGTTCTGGAATATTGTTTTGATAATATTGTTCGACCAGGATTTTGTTATACAAGTTTATCGCCATTGTAAAGAGATTCTGACCCAAAATCGTCACGCTCTAACACCGTGAGCAGAGTTTGAAAAAAATAATTGGACACTGTGAGAATTAAAAACAATAGATTTGAATAGACTTGTAGCCTCCAGAATTTATAAAGACAACTTATGATTACGGAACATAAAACCCCGAAATCAATCTTTAAATCCAGCTTACTCGAGATTAAATTTTCCATTGAATGTAGCTAACTCCAAGCCCCAGAAATTGATAGAAAGCCGCGTAATTTAAAAGTGTAGAAAACCTCCCTGCGTGTCAATTCTCCCCAGTCTCCCCTACTCTGAACATCCGTGTGTTAATATGTTGGTATAGTTACTTTTCGGGACAAATACGATGCAGAAGTTATTACCACAATTTTCTCTCTTTCTTTGACTTCGTAATCAAATCAAAAGTTTGCGAATATATGGGTACACTTGTTGAATATACCTTCATCATCAGCCTTTACTCCTATGGAGGACAGTAGTAATTTTAGCTACTGTTGATGGCTACATTTAAGTTATAAGCTTGTTAGTTAATTTGGCGACTCTAATATTATTAATCATATTGATTTTTTCTTTCATCTGATCTTCAAAAATAGTAACATTTTCTTGTCTATATATTCTCCAGTCGTTTATGTGCTAAGTTTTAGTCGTTGCTATTTAGATATCTTCTGTACAGCTAGATCTGGTGGTTGGGTTTTTGACGTCAAGACTTTGTATAGTAACGCTAGTTCTCCATTTCTCACCACAGTGGTAAAACTTTGTGCAATATTCTTAGAAAAACCTAAACCTCTTTATATGAATGATCGAAAAAAATTCTCCCATCTTACTCATTAAAAAAAAAAAAACCTAAAACCATCATTGAAAAAATAGACTTGTCAATCATGTCATGACCCTACTAAACATCAAGTGTAGCTTGTTACTAGGAAGTTATCAGTCTTTAATAGTATGACGTCTAATTACTCTATCTTAATTTTTCCAATTTTCACATTCCAGTTGTGTTTACCAAAGTAATTAGCACGGATATATAAAAACATTTTTATTTCCGTAAAAACTTTTCACAAGAATGTCTACAGCCACATCACCGGCAGTGACAGCTTAGACGTTAATTTGTTCGTCAAGAATAGGTCGTTGTAGAATGAATCTATTCTCTAATTCCCCATCATCTGACTGGTTGGCAAACGGGTCTAAAATTTTAGTTCTCTATCTTAATTTATTTCATTTCACTTACTTAGATTTATATAATAATAAGTTACATTTTTGTACTAAATTTTGTACTTAATAGTGATTTTTCCAACTTTTGAAATACCTCAAAGTTACATCAGAATTGAAACTACTAAGTAATAGATAATTTTCTAAGAGTTAACGTTGGTAATTTTGAGGTTACTTCATGTTTAATTAATAAGCAACTGTCTGTGTAAATACAACCTTCTGCTATATAAAATGGGTTAAATTTTGTAAATCAGGTCTTCTTATTCCTAATCTGAATTTCATGGGCTTTTAGTATTGTGAACATTCCAAGGGAAACCCTCATTACTTAAGGTAAGTTCACCATTTTTATCCACAGTGTCAATACTTTCTACAATGTCCTTAGGAAAGCGTTTTCAGCTTCAATGACCAAATAGGCGCAAAGAATCTCCTCAACTCTATCCAAGAAATATGCTTCACGCCAGCTTCAAGCATCTGGGTGGTTTTTCTGAAGGTGATTTCATGTTTCCACCGCTTTGTTTGAATATAACGACACTTTAATCCCTTTTGTTATTCCACTGGAGATTTTTTGTGTGTTCTGGCTGAAAATTTTATCTTATACACAAAAGTGACTATAACGTCTAACAAACTTCTCACTTTTAAATAACTTTTCAGAAACAGGTTTACTTAGCCCAACTGCCAAATCATAAAATTTAAGGACACAAATCGAAAAACTGCTGACGTCTATGTGGAAAAAGCAACTTACACTACAAGAACGTGGAGTTTCCAGAAGAAGGTCGCATGTCTTCGGTCTTTCCACTGAAGATTTTTCACCAATTCCTGCATCCACATCACCAGCAGGAAATTCGTCCACTATTAAGACGTTTTTGAAATTGTCTTCTCGTGTACAACTGAACGTTGTAAAAAGGAAATTATTTAAAAATGTTGCAGTTATAAACAGGGTAATTTGGTTTGACCTGCGTAAAAAATCTTTCTCATGTGTAAAGGTAAGAACTTTTACTTTAATCTGCAATATCTAAAAGACTTTATACTTGGAAATGAAATTTCAGAAAGTCTATTTAGCCCCAGTTGTCAAATCGTAACATTGAAATAAAACACAAAAATCAATTTACTCCACGCTTTTTTTCGATGAACAAACTACAAGATTCACCCTTTATCACATCAAATCTATAAACGGTTGTCTCAGTGCTGATTCGATAAAAATCAAAAACTAAACCGTACTTCGAAATCAAGGGTAAGTTCGTTATTACATTATGTAATCGTGGATTCAGTGTATTTTATATTTTAGATTTTCAATCTTTGACCTCTTTTTGGAAGATATACCATTAAGTACGTCGGGATACTTTCTGTGCATGCATAGAACCAAGTTTTCACAAAAATCAAAAACCTGTATTTTCTCAGTCGTTTTTCTCAGTTATGTATTATTATCTAATCTCCTAATAATATATTATTAGGAGATTAGATGGTCCGAATTTGAACCCACCCACCTCAATGGAACACCTCATCGTACGCAGAGAGTGAAGAAAACAAACTGTAAGAAGTGGATCAGACATGATCCTCGAGTGGTCATTTCTTCTTTAATTTGTCTTAGCAATCCATCAAGTTCTTAGTAACGACTGTCGAAACACATGTCGCCTTACTTTTCTAAAAAACCGTAACAAACAAATAATTTGTTAATTGTGTTTAATTGTTTCTTTTTTTGGATTAAATTATCAATCTATTAAAGGCAACGACCGGGATGGATGTGCACGAAGACAGAATATCGTTTTGATAATAATAAATAATAGTTTTTATAGGAATTGTTAATGCAATTTGCAAAAAAAAAGGTTGGAAATTCGGATGAATAACAACCTTAGATCTAAGTTACCACAGGTAGAATACAATCTCACAGGTAATGACGGTTTCCTTGGTTTTTAGATCTAGGGCTGGGTGTTCTAGTTGAAGTTTGCGAACCTATGGTTCACCTCAAGGAGTTGATCGATAATTTTATTAGCATATTGTATATGGTTGTAATATGTAATTGTAGACGATATGGTGAATCGTTGACATCGTTCGAGGAAGAACGAAGTACACGTGTTGTTCAAGTTCACGCGGATATTTGACAACCCTGTTTTATTCAAATCTACTTTCGCGAATCTTTAACAAGTCTTTGTTTTTTATTGGTCAAGTAACAGAACTATAATGGTAGATTTGTCCTAAATTTAATAGCGATGGCTTCGTTCCTTCTCAGCGCACAAATTTTCTGTAATTGTTTTTTTTTTGCTTTACGAAATAATACGTTGTGTTGTTTCAGCTTATTTAAAAATTTTAATTTGTAGCCGTACTCGGGATGAATTTTTGTTCTGTTGCTTATTTTCTAGTTTTATTTAAAAATAGAGTGTGTTTAATAAAAAGTTAACCTATTTTCAACCGAAAGGTCGTCTTTTATTTGGGGACTTTACGATCAACCATTTAAGGTGCAAAAAAAGAAGTTTATTTTAAATTATCCAAACCACAAATATACATGGTGTATCAAAAATCGTTATGTCTAGAGAACGGAAAATATGTAGCAAAATTTTGAGAAATATGATCATATGATATGCACCAAATTTATGCAAATATGCAGTAACTTTCTTAATATACGCAGCGATATGCAGTTGCATATGCTCCAAAAATAAAAAAAAACTTAATAAACGAACTTAATTTATTTATATTATAAAAACAGGTTTCCCGAGCGTACCTTTTATTACAAAAAAATATATATAAATCACACTGCAAAGTGTTTAATTACATCTCACTAACACATAAATCACGTTTTTAAAGATAATATTCTTATACTAAAAAATAAATATAAACAAAACAAATTAAAAAATAGTAGTAATCCACTATTTAATTACTATTTTGGTAACAATTTATTTTCAAATATTTTTCGAAATATTCTAACAAAAAGTTTTTCCGGTGATTCTAAAGTATTATGTATTTGTAAATAGAAAAACTGCGTACTACGTTCACAGATGTAAAAATACTTACCGGTTTAGAGCAGGCGCGACAAAACACAGTTCGTTGAAGAATAAGTTCAGGAAAAGGTTTAATCAATAAGTTAATTTGAGTTACCTTCGACATATTGATACACCTATATCCCTTTAAATGCTTTCAATACAAACTCACGGTGAAAAGTAATAGTATAACGTCCCTTTTCCAGCACTAAGCGTACCATTAATACACTTAACTAACGAACAAAAATATTGGGAACGAACGGTATTTCCAAAAGTAATTAGGGCGCGAATTTACCTGGAAGGATGGCTTAACACCCAGTGCTGTCTCCAAACTAGCATAAAACCCAAACCTTTCCTAGTTATTAGCTGAGGACAATATTTACAATATGATTCATAAAATTTCGTCTTTCTAGATAAATGCCGATAGAATGGCAATAATTTTTTTTTCAATTTAGCACAAAAATTGATAAAAATGCAAAATGTGCACAGGTTACGTGAAATATGCAGCAGAAGGCAAATATATGCAAATATGCAATTTTTTTATAGCTGTATTCATTTTTAATTAGCATGATTCGTACACATATTACATATCAAGACTTATATGCAAAAAATAACGGATATGCAAATTTCATAGAATCCGCTCTCTACTTATGTCACTTTGACATTCACTTACAAAAACAATAATTCGACTTAGACGAATAGATTTAAAATAATACAAAATTAGCCACTTTTGTGAGATTCATTCTGAACAATTTTTGAGTTTTTTATAATACGATACGGATAAAATAAAGAAAACTTTGGATTAATTACACGTCCGATCGATTGCATGTACCCAACACCAAGTGGTAAATTAAAATATGGTCAAATTATCTATTTAAAAAATTATTAGATACAATTTTCATCACCATTCGTAACATTATTAAAACATTATAGATCGAAGTTTCCCCCTCGTAAGGAGTCCTAGCCTTTTGTTCTTAGACCCTTTTCCTGTAAAGTCGTAAAAATTACATCATCAAAACGACGTGCTGATTTTTGCAGCTTCCTTTCAGCAACAAACGCATGACCTCAAACAGTTTCCTTGTTATAAAGTTGACATGATCAAACCGGAAACACCTGCGTAATCTTTCGCTCATGGGTTATTTTCTACTTGTCGCTGAAGAAAATCTGCCTCCACATGCGCAATATCGTTTTACTCTGTATCGTTGTCGTCGTCTAGACAAGATGCAGAACACTATAGCAATAATCCAAGAACCATGGATAGGAAAATCCAGGATCGCAGGGTTGAGCATTTTAAATGGCACTGTGGTTTCAGGTACCACAGTAAAATCTCCAAGGACATGTATCTACATTCCCAGGAAAATTAAAGCCGTCCTCCTACCTCAGGTCAGCTCCAGGGATGTGACTGCGGTAAATGTGAAATGTAACATAGGAAGAGGCGAAGAGCAACTGGTAATAGCATCCGTGTACTTACCACAGGGAGCACAAGAACCATGTGCAACATGGGAAATGGCGAACTTGGTGAAACACTGTGATACCGGAAATATAAACCTCATCATCGGTACCGATGCAAATGCCCACTCTCTGCTGTGGGGGAGCAAAGACACTAATGATAGAGGAAGAACACTAGCTGAATATCTTTTATCAACAAATCTAGAGATTCTCAACCGAGGCTGCGAACCAACTTTCGTAACATCGCGTAGTCAGTCAGTAATAGATATTACACTAGCTACATGGGATATCTCACAATATATAATGGGATGTGTCAGACCATAGATGCATTATGTATACATTAAAATGCATAGACATGGATACAAAGACGTACAGGAACCCTATGCTGACGAACTGGGCTTTATACAACGAAGAACGACAGACTGGGGACCTCCGTGCAGTTTATACCAACAGAATACAAATCGACAGAAGACATAGAGAAAACCTTGACCATTATCAACGACTCTCTAATGTCAGCGTATAAGAAAAGTTGCCCCCTAAAGAAGGAAGGTTTGGGCAAAGGTATACCATGGTGGAACCGAAGGCTCAGCCTACTTCAATCGGGGCTAAGAAAACTTTTCAATAGAGCAAAAAACACTAAGAAAACTGAAGACTGGGAAGCCTATAAAGAGCACCGGAAAGAGTTTAAGAAAGAATTAAGAAAGAGGAAACGGGAAACGTGGAGATCCTTCTGCAGCGACATAACGTCGACCGCTTCGACCGCAAGGCTGAAGAGAGTTCTCTCGAAGCACCACACAGGTCAACTAGGTTTCCTAAAGAAAGAAGATGACACCTTTACAACCACCTTAGAAGAGTCCGCAGAACTTTTGCTGCAGACCATGTTTCCAGGCAGCACAAGGACTACCTCCCATTCCAAAAGGGATGTAGCCGGTACTCAACCTTCTCCGAAGTACTGGGCGCTGATGGCAAAGGTAGTCACGAAGGCAAGGCTGGAGTGGGCAGTGTGCAGCTTTTTCCCATATAAATTTCCGGGAGTTGAAGGTATTTATCCCTCCCTCTTGCAGGGGGGAATGAGCAGACTACGCCCTATTTTGTTGCCAATGCTTCAGGCGTGTCTGGCTTTCAGCTACATACCGAATGTATGGCGAAAAGTAAAGGTTATCTTTATACCTAAGCCAGGACGACAAGATTACACCTTGGCTAAATCTTACAGACCAATTAGCTTAACATCATTCTTGCTGAAAACGCTAGAAAGACTAAGCGAAAAAGGGATTCGGAAGACTGCTTTGCCCAAGCAACCTCTACATCCGAATCAACATGCCTACATTCAAGGAAGATCCACCGATACGGCCCTACACACAGTTGTAAACCGTATAGAGTGGGCGATGGAGAACAAACTCTTCACCTTAGGAATGTTTTTGGATATTGAAGGAGCGTTTGATAAAACGACCTTCAAAAGCATAGAACTAGCCCTACGAGAGCACGACGTGGACCCCACCCTAAGTAGGTGGGTGGCCGGTATGCTGAGGAATAGGGAAGTAATAATTAATGTAGGTGGCACTGAGATCGAGGATGTTGTAGGCAGGGGATATCCTCAAGGAGGAGTTCTTTTTCCTGTACTGTGGAATACTGTCGTTGACAGCCTGATACGACGCCTCAATGATCTTGGCTACCACACAATTGGATTCGCAGACGATCTAGTCATTCTGCTAACAGGAAAAAACGCAGATACATTATGTGAAATAATGCAAGCTGCAGTAAAAATAGTCGAGGAATGGTGCAGCAGGCATACCCTCTCCGTTAATGGAGAAAAGACGAAACTAATCCTGTTCTCTAGGAAAAGGAAAATTGGCACACTACAGATGCCAAAAATATTTAACACTTTAAATTTCGGACGAAGTCAAATACCTGGGAGTTGTATTGGACTGGCGACTGAATTGGAAGAAGCATGTAGATGATAAAGGTGAAAAAGCACGCTCGGATCTTTGGCAATGTCGTAGGGTGGTGGGAAGGTCGTGGGGTTTAAATCCCAAGATCGTCCTCTGGATCTACACGGCAATAGTCAGACCGATCCTGTGCTATGGAGCTTTAGTTTGGTGGCCCAGAGCCAGGCAAAAAACAACAGCCCTGCAACTTGAACGTTCAGAGAATGGCGTGTCTCAGTGTTACAGGAGCAATGAGGACCACTCCCACAGCGGCTCTGGAGACTCTTCTTTGCTTAGCGCCTCTTAACCTTTACATAGAGGAAGCGGCAATGAGGACGTCTCTAAGACTTCACTCTTTGGGAGTATGGAACAAGCAAGGCCGCACAACGAAGCACTCTCGGATCTTAACGGAGGCGTTCAATAGAATACCCTTGTTAAGGATGGGTTGTGAGCGAATGGGCACAAAATTAATATATGAGAAGACATAGAATATCAATGAATGACAATTCAGAAGGAAAAGCCGACATCGATATCTATGTCGATGGTGCCAAAACAAAACAGAACTGATGGGAATAATGCTGGGAGTTAGAATCGTTGCTGAACGTGAAATCGGCAACAAATAAATACGCATACTTACTGACAGCAAGTCTGCACTACTAGCCCTGGAGAGCTGTATGGTTCGATCCGGGCTGGGAGTGCAGACAAACGCTAAGGTATGTAACGCAGAGAAATAGTGTGGAACTTTGTTGGATCAAAGGACACAGTGGCAACGAAGGAAACGAGAGGGCAGATGAGATGGCGAAGCGAGCCGCGCGCATGCCCTTCCGGGGACCCGAACCGGCAATCACGCCTTCGGTCGCCCTCTCGAATGAACTCGTAAAGCAATATACCCATAGACGCCATGAGCAGATATGGGCGACGTTGAGCAGCTGTCGGCAAAGTAGAGCTTGTATGGCGACACCAGACCGTAAGTTGACGAAATTTTATCTCTCACTTTCAAAAGACAAACTGCGTAAATTGGTAGGATTCCTAACGGGACATTACCAGTTTAACAAACATCTACATACGATAGGTGTGGTAACAGACCCAATCTGTCGTGGATGCCATGAAGAAGAGGAAACAGCTGAGCACATTCTTCGTGAATGTCCAGCCCTAGCCTCCTACAGGGAATCTATACTAGGGGACATCTGGCCTAGTATGGCAAAAATCAGGGAGTTTCAACCCTCTGCATTACTCAAGTACATTCAAGCAGTTGGGTGGCTTGACGAGTAGAGGAGCGGGAAAACACCCTGATATGGACTTGGGGAAGGTACAATGGGCCCACAGGCGAGGCCTAAGTGCCTGCTGGCTATGGTCAGCCCCCATAATTAAGAATCCAAGAATCCAGAATCCAAGTGCGATTTAGAGTAATTCTGGTTGATCGAAGCTCAAAACAACAAAACAGTCATTTTCAGAACTTTTGGTGGTTGCGTACGAAAATTTTGTTTTTATGTAAGGAAGCGAAGACTGTGACAATTGTTTATTCAGTTGAACATGACACTTTCATCGTTGTGTCTTGTTATCGCAATGGGACTTCGTAAACGAAGTTTCTGTATTCTGTAACCGCTTGTAAGTAAGAATAGCTGGCCAAATACCACGATTTAATTATTCAGGAAACACCGTTAAAGGCCCAACTAGAGATGTAATCAACAGATTTGTTCGAACTGGCAGTCTCAACAAAAAGAACTCTCGTGGATGATTTTAAACATCTGGGGAAGTTGTTAATGACTTGAGACGACTTGAGCACAATTGAACAATTGAACAACGGGTCCAAAGAATTGACGAAAGGATCTTACGGAACATTTTTTAAATTAAAAAGGGAGCGAACAGTGCCTTGAACAGAATGATGAACATTTTCAATATTCGCTGTGATGTTTAACTGCAATAAATTTGTTTCTTTTTATCGTAATGAATTAGTTTTACTTTTTTAAAACATGTGAAGCGTTTAGGCAAGCATTTATACACATGTGTGTGGTCCATGTGTGATTTTTGTCATACGTCCTTGGGCCACAGTAGAGATAACAATTGTTATCTCTACTGTGCTTGGGCACTTAGTACGGAAATGGTACGAATCTCCGTACAGTTAAATCGGAGAGGCCGCACGTTTACATGACCTACTGCGATGCTATAATCAGTTATAGAAACCCTGCAGAAATTACTCCAGCTTTGTAAGATCGGGACCATGGTTGTAAAATAGACAGGTTGGTACACGACATGTTAGGCAATATGCTTAATAACTAATGCTTCAGATATTATGCATAATTCCTGTTCCTCTGTTAGTTATTATCAATATTACCTAAACGATTCGGTTATTATGCATAATAACTGACAAGTTTAGTTTTTACGCATAATTCCTAAAATGTCTAATTATTATGCATAATAACGGATTTCGGATATTAGTTGGAACATATCTACTACTTATCTCAGAAAGAAGGTGTTTTAAAAAAGCCCTACATTGTTTATTCGAAAAATAGTTTTACAAAAACTGTTCGTATGTGTTTCCATTTGCCGGGAAATTAAAATATATTTATAATAAAAATATGCAAGTTTTGGTTATAAAAAATGTACTGCTAATAAATTATTAAAATATTTAAAAATATATAAAAATATAGAAACAAATTCTATTTGTTTCTCGCAAAGGTAGGTTCTTTTTTCTTGTTGAATCAGTTATTCCGGGCCAATAAGGTCCCAAAGTAAAATCTGTCAAGTTTATCTACCATCTTTTTACATATTACTTCGTCTTTCTATACTTATTCCTTTGGGTGTCCACACTACAAAATAAACTTGTCAATTACCTGTAACAAGCATTTGTCCCTGGACTTGAAAGTAATGATCGTGATTTTTTTTTAATTTCAATTCTCTACCTGTCAATGTACAAATTGCTAAGCTCTTCTTCGGGGGAAAAATCTTGCGATTTTGATGGGCATTTAATTTCGACTAATGCGCTCCTATCCTCTACAACCCTGTGTGGACTAGCGACCAAGTAAAGAAATTGTTCTTCAAATGACGTCTAAGGAATGCGGTAGTGTCGAAAACATAAATGTTACAATGAGCATAATGTTTAAGCTATTGAAATAGTGGATATAACAACTTTTAGTTTATTTAAGGTGCTTGTATGAATTGGAGAGTAAGTAGAAATTAGTTATTGTTAGTGTAAAACAGTACAATGGAATAATGTGTTAAAACGAGTTGCTCGTAGAGTTTATCACAGACCAAACAAAAAAAAAATCCGGTGCGGTGAGGTCTGGTGAATCATAAATTTCCTGCAGGAAGGAAGTGTGCTCCGTCTTGCTGAAAGCAACCATACGGACATTCGTCATCATGCAAGGGTTGTAGAATATTAGTGCGATATCTTTCAACATTTACAGTATCGTGAAAAAAATCGGGCCTATAATTCATATTCTTGAAATGACTATCCAAACTCCAACTTTTATTGGATGCAAACTAGTTTCTATAAAATTATGATGATTCTCAGTGGCCCACGATCTATAATTTTGACTATTCACATATCCGCTCATCGATGAGAAATGTTAAGTCTAATAAGGCATCATTGTTTCGATTATTATTGAACCATTGACATTGACAACGACTGATATATTCTACACATACGGGTGCATGTGTAGAATTTTATGTAGTGCGATGGCAACTTCCAATTGAAAAACCTGCAACAATTTAACCTTTAAATTGTCATGAATATCTTTAACTTTTATGAAAATATTTAACGCCCTTAAAAATATAAAATCTGAGCACCAATTTTTACCTACCTGTGCAGATAATTTTCGTATAAATTTGTTTGAACTTTGTTGTAAGCGACATTGCAGTTTTTCTCCCCCCTCTATCATTTGCAAATATTTGATATCCAATATTTGCATCTGGAAAAGCTTCAACAAATTGGTCAATACATGACTGCATTGAATAAGACTAGGTTCCGTTTCGGGTTCCACTTCGAAAGTGCGCTATCAGAATGAAAGCACCCTGTTCTGGCGTGCAAACCTTTGTTAAACAACAAGTTCTCCTGAAAATAGCAAAGTAAACTTATTTGATTTTATATAGACATTTGGTATGAAACTTTACAAAACGCACCAAACGACTACGCACAAAATGTTTCCACCAAACTCTTCTACAGCACACTTTGAATACGTTCCTTACCTTCAAAAGTTGTGCAAGTGACTCCTTATGTCAGAAAAAAATGTTTATCGCGCAATATAGGCAACCAAATACACAATACACACACAATTTAATTCGCACAAATTCTAATAAATAAATTAAACGATCCACGGAGCAAGAAGTTCCACGTTTAAGAGTATGTTAGTAATAGGGTATAGGGCGCGAACCGCCCGTGTGTCTTAAAAACCAGACATTACCTCTATGCTCGTTGGTGATTATAAAAAGTTAGGTTACATTAGCAACGGCTGCCATTAAAGAGTGCAGGAATGTGAAATATACCATTTTTTGTGGCGCAATATTTGAAGGTGAGGAACGAGATCAGGGGTGCTGAAGAGTAGAAGAGTTTGGTGCAAACAGTTTGTGTGAAATCGGATAGTGCGTTTTGTAAAATTTTATCAAATTTGGTTATGTGTCACACAGTTGTTAATTTCAGGTAGTTACTTCTGAAAAGAACTTACTTTTTATGTAAGTAAACACAGTAAAAAGAACACTAAAAACAGAACACGAAACTATAACTACAAGGATGCTACTGATCGTACATCACAGTAATGTCAGATAAACAAAAACAATTTAATAAACATAATTTGTTATTAATCAAGAATGCCAACCGATTTATGTGACATGTGACTATAACCTATGAAATGAAACAGGATTGCTTTCTTTGCAATTCTATGCAATTATACCCACAATACGATTTCACCACGTTTAACAAAAAGTCCCATAAAATACAACCTAAGAAGACTGTACTAATTTAAATAAGTGTAACTTGAGCCTACAAAACGTAAATTTGCAAAAACACACCTTCAAAGAACCCTCCGGAAACAGTGCTGTGCAGTTCCGCGCCAAACAAGTCATGCCGTTTTCACACGCTTTATTACTTATTTAAGAACTGATATTTATATCACTCATTTCAGTCACCATTGGCCACTAAGAACTGTATTAAATGATTGGGAGAAAGATACCGAAGGCGATAACGCTTTGACTGAGCAGTAATTTGTATTTTAAATCGAATATGTTATAATAAATACTGCCCTAGCATTTGTAAATATTTGCTTGTTATTTTAGTTGGTAAATTACACATTGTAATTTAATTTTTTTATAAAATATTATTATAATAATTAATTATATACTATTTCTATATGATAAATAAATAAATAAAGTATATTTTATAACAAACAACAATTGACAATGCATTAATATTTACTTTTAGTAATTAACCTAAACATTGTCATTAATCATCATCTTGTCAAAAAATACAAATGCAACATATTTTTGGTTTTTATCATTTTTTAAGAGAAAATTAATGATTTCGCTTCGTATACGTGTTTCATTTATATAAATTGACAACGCAGAGCTGAAATTCTATCCGTGCGACCCTGTGCGACGCACACTTTTTCTTTTTTTTTTCCTTCTCTTGACTAATAATAACACCAACTACACAAAAAAATGTAATTCCAGAAATGAAAGGAGACATTACAATAAATAAAGCTTTTATTATAAAACTACATATATGTACATTGTTAAATTCATGTCAGTAATGGAGTTTATATGGGGCTCCCATTTGTCGCAAAGCGTTGTCTATCCATTTCATCTGTCTACATAATCGTATCTCTATCCAACAATTGTAATTTGTAACTGGTGTATTCGTTCTCCAGTGGTCCACAAAAACTACTCGTATGGTAAAAATCTTCGCAAGGTCATATACCGCTTCAGCTCCTTCTTGTACCGCCTTATCCAATAATATATGGAATCCATCATCATCCATAAGCTGCATGGATGTTACATCAAATGGCTGTAACCAATGAAGAGTATGTTTTCTATGGTTTTTAACCCTATTACAATATAGCGCTTCGATATAAACGCCCGAGTCAGACAACAGTTGCACAAAAACCTGTCCATTCACATAATATAAAGAAATTCCGTCTCCTATTTGTCTTCTCGTATTGGTCACTTCGTCCTCTCGTAACTCGTTTCGAATTCCGTCCAAACTGAAACATCCTACTGCTCGTCCAGGCACGGTATTACAATTTACCTGAATCTCAGGTGGAAAACACTGAAAAGTTTCTAATTTACGACACTTTTCGTAATACGCGATGGTCGCCCATGGATGAAGAGGTGGACACCATGTGAGGCCCGAAGTTGGTCGGCTCTTCTTCAAGTAGTGTAATGGATTGAGACAAATTTCACCATGAATGGCTGAATAACAGGTTCTGTCGGCTTGAAACTTTGACAATTCTCTTTCTACGTAGAGTTTACGGATGTGTGTCCATCGCCACAGTTGTCCATAGATTCTGAGGTTGGGGTTGTTGACGAGATAAGTTAGTCGCCGAGGAATGTTTATGCAAGGAGTAACGTTATTTGTTGTTGGAGGGTTGTCCGAATTGATGATTTTTGCGACAAGTTCGATAATACGCTCCTCAACGATAGCTTTTTCGAAATCTAGACCGTATTTCAATCCTTGAAAAATATGGAAACCCGGATAGATGTCTTCGACGTTGATTTCGGCCTGAGATTCATCGGCAGACATGATGGTATCTGAAAGAATAAACAAAAATTGTAGTTCATTTTACGCAGTTTCACACACGCAGCTCACAAACACCCAAATAATATAACAATACTTACCAGAACTTCTTCAGCAAGCAACAAACTTCACTTGGTCTAAGCTAGAGCATCTGTCACTTCGACTCACCATGTGTATATACAAATTAGAACGACTCCTCCTGCTTATATACCTGAGAAAATTTTTTGGTGGGGATGTAAATCTAGTAATCAATTAAGTACTCTCGGGCCGTTTAGGGTTTACCTACCTCATAAAATCATGCAGACCCCATGTTACAAAAGGCTAATGTCGGACTACAAATCAGGTAGATTTAACAGCCACTGTAACAATTAGATTACCGCATCTCCACCAGATTGTCAGGAGCTCAATATTATCGTCTTAGATGATATAATAAATAGATACCAATACTCAAAGTGAAAGCTGTGACTAGACATGAAGCTCTCTGTCTTGTCGTGTTCTACGTCAAGGGGAGTAGTATAATGCAATCCTTGTGTGATCACCACATCTTCATCTTTGTTATATGCATTTCATCTGTATATGTCTATTTCACTTCCATCCTTGTACCGCACCAGCGCAACAAATCGCTTTTGACAGATATTTCTTCTAACCTCTCTTTCGAGTTTTTGTAGGAAAAACAATTTTAGAATTTAGAACAAAAATCCTATTTTAAGTGATGTAATCATAACGGATCACAATCGCTGCCCAATAATTTACTATTTCTTCCGTTCCTACTGTGAATTATTTATAAAATCAAGTTGTCAACATCTTTGGTACGAAGTTAGTTCAAACATACTTCCTAAAAATTAGGCGAGCAAAATTCAAATAGTGATCAGGAAAGGATAGCTTCATTGTAATCCCTCTATGCACAAGAGAGATGTATGACAGTAGGATGTCGTCACAGGTTCTCCTAGGGAAAGAACACGGCGTTTTGGTATCTATTTATTATATGTCCCATTTATTTCTTCTAATAAAAAAAAAAGAGATGCCGCCCACCAGCTTCCAAGTCCCCACATTTGATAGCGGGGCGGGGATGATTTGCGAAGTGAACCAAGCCAACACATATGGTGTCCATCATTTTTTTTAAGTCTAAAGAGTCATCATGCGTGATAGTTTGTGAAAGAGAATTTTGACCAGTCCGTGAAGCCCCTAAATTGTCTGAAGCAATTTTTACGTAAGCGTAAGCTAAGGAAGTATTGTAATATCGTTCATGGGACGAATGAATAGTTTCATGTTTTTTCGACGTTTAATAACCCCTACAGTAGATCTCACGTTTCCCTCTGTCTCTCATCTGTCATCTGTCTACCTTAAAAAAAAAATAAAATGCAAAAATCAAATTTTGTAATTTTTCCAAAAAGTTGGATACGTTGTACTGCACTTTAGAAGCCAGGAAGTTCTGTCTTAATAAACTTAGACCAACTTTTTAAATATAAGACGAAGTGACTCTTCAGTTCCACGGCAAATTTCCTCCGTACTTTCTTCATGTACATAGGCATGTAATCAATAATCATGTTGGAAATAATCTTTAATTGATTCTGTAAATAAGTGCCGCTACCATCCAGTGATTTAAGACGTTTAATGGTACCGTTTCAAAAGATACCTAAATCCTTATCGTCCTATTTGAAAGGCAAGGGAACCGAATTTTTACCGTTTTGTAAACATTTATTACCCTCAATACAGATTTTTTGGCATAAAGGCTGTTTGAATCGTCTAATTCCTAAAATTTTCCAACTATTTGTTCGAGAACGGGTTACATATAATGACAAATGCCATTCTTTATAGTGTCTTTGTCAGTGAAAAGGGAATTAACAAACAAATCTGCAAGTTTCGTTTTATAGTGGAGAACATTTGTATTCAAATGTATCCGATTTAATCCAAAGAGTTCAAAAAGGTGGGTTCAATATTCCTACGAAATTCTAAATCGGCTATGAAAAGTCAATTTGAGGACAAAAATGCTGAAGTATTACATAACATGATCAATTTAAATTATCCGACCGCATGATAATATAGTCGTTATCAGTGTTGAAGATAGATATTTTAAAAAATATTTAGATACAGATACAGATATATCTAAGATAAAATTATCTAGATACAGATTGTTTTCAATTTTTTCAAAATGTATCTGGATAATAGATACAAAATAACAAGTTTTTATTTATTTTTTAATGAATCTTTTAAAATTAATATTTCAAATATGTTGCCGCGTAAATTATTTTTTCTTGGTGTAAGAATTTGATTTTCGCTGCTAAATACCCACTCCAAAGGTGCAGAAAAAGGCATTGTTGTGTTACATTTAATTACAAAACTAATTTGTGCTAATTGCAAAAATTAATCTTTATGTAACCTGCAATTATTATTTTTTTGAAATAAATATACCTTTAAACAAATGTTTTGCAATAAAAAAAATAGTCCTATTTAATAACACAAATAGAATTAGCGTACCTACCTGACCCGGGTGGCCTTGGTATACACAGGTAAAATGTGTTGCCCCTACAAGTGTTTATTGTAAAATTTAGTGAATAGAGGATTATAGTTTATGGTATTTAAAATACCATCTTACCATTACTTAGTATTAACGGCATTTATTAACCTTCAGGATTATATTTAAAGATGGATAGTACTGAAGGCTACAATATAGAAAATTTTGGGATTTAAAATATGAAAATTTCGATAAACAGATGATTACAGTGTATTCCAGAACTCCGTTCGACTAAGCCAAAACATTGACAGATTCCAGGGTTTCTCGATTTCTCGACCGTCGGTCGGTTGACAGATGGTAATTCTCAAAAGTCACTGCCACGATTCGTTTTGTTTTATTAATTGTAAATAAGAAATAGATTACCTTTAAAAAAATGCTATTTCAGTTCCTCTTGTACATGTAAATGCACTGCTTCAACATTTTTAACGTTACTCTCTAACCGCTGAGTGAATCGCTATATCATTCAATCAAGCTGAAAGCGCAGAATGGTTTTCTTGCTTCAATTCATCTACTCTATACTAAAAGACAAGGACACCCTCAGATTTAACGCTTACACAAACCTCATTTGACATACACCTGTTAAAACTTTTATGACTTAAGCGGCTTAAACCAAACCACCCTTATTACTTAACTCAGTTCACAGCATGATACAACGACTCTCAAGATATGATATTCCCGTGAACGAAATTGAGAACAGTTCGCGCATGACGTCACGCAGAAACGAGCGTGGATGAATAAAACACGCGCGTATACGGATAAATACGTATGAGGGAGGTATCTTTCTTTCTGTAAGCCTTAAAAACCGTCAAAAAATAGTTTCAATGTAGAATATATTAAACTAAAAGTATACTTAAATAAGTAATTGTTGTAAGTTTGTCGTCATCACCGACTGCTAAAGGGAAACTATGTAATTTAAAATCATAAATTCGTAAAATGCAACAAAAAAAACTTATTCTAGTTTGGGAATTGCAATCAAAAGTGGACAACAGCTATCTCTTAAATAATAAAATCTGGTAATACAAGTAGTGTACAATTAATTTTTATTGTTTTAAAATAAAAAAAAGAAGGAATTAAATCTGTAGAAGAAAATTTGTAAATTTCAAATTAAAAAAGTCGCATTTTGACAAGTCTAGCTCAAGATATGAATTAGTAGGTTCGGCATTTTTCCCAACGAGTAATAAGTAATGTAAATTAATAGTAATTAACGTGACAAGTCCGGGAACACATTTTGCAGTATGAGTGAGACGCTAATACTTTTTGTTACACCCCCAACAACGGCTCTTTAACAAATGTTGAATATTGTATTTCAGTACATACTTATTAAATCATTGTATTGTCATAGCAACATTTTACAGGAACTGTCCGTTTTTTGCGTTTTCCTGGACTCAAACTAGTAACGTAAAGTGGTGAAATTTTATACAGTATGAAATAAAAATTCATGGACAATTTCTTTAATGTATTATTTTATTTAATTTTCTTTTCTTTGATAGATTTGCAGATTGTGAACTATGTTTTAATCTATGGTTCAAATGCTTAATTCGGAAATACATCCTGGATCTGAAAAACAAATTTTTAATTTTTTCATCACATTGAATCTGTTTTGATAGATCCAAGAGTGACTTCAAATATTTTTTTGATATTTTGAGACTACCATCATTAAAGTCGTTGAAAATATCTTCTAATTTTTTAATGTTCTTTAAAAACTCTTCCGATGGTTTTATTAGGCCACCTTCTGAAAGTTGATCTGTCCACGTATTTGAAGATGTAGAAGGTTCGTTAATATTTAGTCGTTTGCAAATATAACCACCCAAGTGTTCCAAAGAATCATGGTGCAAATCATCAATGTCTTCTTCAACAGTTGGAATAGAGTAATTTTCAACTGAATCATTATCCTCTGACAATGCAGAAAGACACTTTCCGCTGAGAAGTACATTTTCCTCTACATTAGGACCTTGAGGATAGTCATCTTCTGCATTGCAACCTTCAGATATAGTACCATAATTACGCCCCAAAATTTGGTTGCGTAATCGATATCGGAAGTCAACTGGATCCGGATGGTCGTACAGGCCACCTTTTGCTCTGATACTGGCAAAAACGTTTTCTAAAATATCTTGGTTTAAACGATAAGTTAGGATATATTTTAAGCCAAATCTTTCATTTAAATCTTGATACATTAATTTTAAAGCTGTATTTGATTGGATAATTCCTGAATTAAAGATTAGTTAATTCATTAATAAATTGGTGGGTGAACCATACCTTTTTGAAAAGGCATCAACGAAGACTTCCCTATCACTTTCATCTCAAATATTGCGTTTGTCATTTTATCTACTATATCTTGTTGCGTCTCCAGAGCCAAACCAAAAGCTTTGACACGATCTCTGCTGTCGCTCTCTGGAACGCGTGTATTAAAACAGTCGAACCAATCATTTACCTTAAAAAACAATACATGTCAATTTTATTTATATTTACAGTTAGGTAAATATGTTATTTTTACCTGCTTGAAAAAAACAGAACATTCCTTCCAAGGTTCATCTTCCTGAAAATGACCTTTTTTTCCACATCTTTCAATAGCTTGGGACATAGTATGGGAAAAGAGTTTTTGCACTCATGACCTTTTTTGATAGCTTTCGCGCATTCACCAGAGTGCGGGAGGTCGAACTTCCCGCACACGTGCATTTAACTTCCCGTTGCCATGGTAACCTTAAAATACTCGGGTAGTGTCAACATTGTGACGTGTTGACGGCGCTGTCAATGGCGTTGTTTATAAATAACTCACAGTTAATCTCTTCAGTTTAAAGGTTTATTCGTCGCAAAAAATATTGTACACAACACGTTCGTGAGCCTGCTTCCCGCATTCACGCAAATGCGGCACTCCCTTCGGTCGTGCCTCAAACAAGCGTTCATGCGGGAAGCAGGCTATCCCGAACTAGTTGCGTAAATTACTATTTGCAGCTAATTTTACTTTTTGGCGTTGGGGTCCTTTCACAGTTAGATTGTCCATAGTTATTTTATACGAAATTCTTAAATCAGTTTCCGTTAATTCAAGCAATTTAATGATTAAAGATTTTTTAATTTCTTTTCCATTTAATACAAAGCCATAATCCAAAAAATTGTTCCTTATTAATTTTAGCAAATGCGGCACATCGGCAAACACAAAAATTTTATGTTGTTGTTGGGTATTCCAAAACCAGGGTTTCTCTAAATCTACATCTAAGCTTTTGTGTAAAGCTCTGTTACTACCACCTAAATCACTAACCAAACCGCAAACGTAAAAACCTGCATTCTCTATATAATCAATAATCTCAAATAATAATGTTTTACTCATTGGACAATCAAAATAAAAAAAAATTGGCTGTCGCCAGTTACCAACCAAACTTCTCATCATTACGACTTGCACATAGTTATATGGTTTCAGTGTTTCATCATTGATTTTATCGTAACAATATATTTTTCGCACTTTCATTTCGTCAAAAGAGAGGATACAAATTTTGTGTAATTCCGATAGTTCACTTTTTTTTACTATGTTGACCATTTGTTTTAGCAATCCTGGAACCAGTTTTATTTTTCTGGTCCAAGCGCGAAGTGTAGATACGGCTGGAAACGGAAATCCTTTTTTCAGCATTATTCTATAAGCCCTAGGACCTGCAGAATAAATTGAAATTGCTTGAGAAATTTCATCCACCGACCATAGAATTCTATTACGAGGATTTTGCAATTTTTGTATTTGCTTCGCTGTAAAGAGGGATCCAAATACTTGTTGTTGCTTTTCAAGAATTTTTATTCTTTTCTTCAAAGCAGCAACACTTTCTTCATTAATATCTTCCGTATTTACACTAGTAATGATGGTACTAATAAGGTTAAATTCTAAAAAAATTATTAAGTGCAAATAAAAAAAATCATGCAAAATAAAAATAACATTCTTTCGACAGATAAGCGAATTATGTGCTTGGAGTGTATACCCAACGGATCGACTCCCAGATAATTCATTGTCAATTTTATTAGTAATAATCATGTCTTCATTTGCAGATTCCATACATTCATTTGTTTCAACTCTGTAAGTTTTTAATTAATTTACGTAATGAAAATAATATGTAGTTGACAATAAATAAAAATCAAAAATAAAATAAAGCGTTAATTAAAAGATAAAAAAAATTGTTTTATTGTTTGCTTCTTGTCTACTTTTATCCTAGAACAACTTTTTTTTTTTAATACCTGCTCTCAATAATTTGTTTCGCCAGCTTTGTAGAACTCCTTTTCTTAGATCGTTCTGCCCTATCACCTCTGATTTTGTTTGATTTATTCTTTGGCAGAAAAAGAGTTGGAATTGCATCATCTTTCAATAGTCTTTTGCCGCCTTTTGGCAAATAATTTAACAGTTCATATTTTAAATTTCTTTCATAATTGTCTGCACAAAAATGTTTGGAACAAACTCTCGCTGTGTCTGCATTAAGCTTATCTGCACGACAACAAGCAATTTCCCATAATTTTCTGAGAGTATGTTGTTTGGGAAAAGTGAAAAACTTTACATTTTTATCACAATCTTTCGACTGATTGTTGTTATTGCAGCCAAAAACTGCGCAGCGCATTTTATTTTTGTAATAAAACAGTAAAATAACTAAAATATAACGCGAACCACAAAATCACGCACAAAACCCAGTGCAGTTGCATTAGCAAGTGTCGAGTTCTCGTCTCCGCGTGACGTCACGACCGGTGGGAGCGATGCGCAATGTCTTTTACCTGTTTAATCTTTGTATCATGGTTCACAGCTACATTATGCCAACAACGGACAGTAATAATCTTGCGGTTCGGTTCCACAAAGCTTGCAATAGCCAGTTTGACTTATAAGGGTGCTTTGGCTTCAGCAGCTTAAGTCATAAAAATTTTAACAGGTGTATGTCAAAAGAGGTTTGTTGTATCTAATAAAATTTTATTCGTATTTCAAAGTTACCCATGAAGGTTGGACCCACAATACCATAAATCACAAATTCAATGCAACCCTAGATGTTTCTAGCCCACTATACAACGCTCCTTTTACTGGCGTCATTATCCCTCTGCATTGTCCGACAATCCCTCAAAGTAGTGGTTGTAAAATTTTACTAGGTACTGATGAAGTGTAGAAAATTTACAACTTTAGTCAAAGAACCCAACTCACAAATCTCTAAAACCATAAATTATGCAGGTACGACCGCAAAAGACCATCTGTTTGGGGTAGCACAGGAAATTCTGTAAGCACGCGACAGAGTTTACAACTTTACAAGGACCCTACTGCCAAAAGTCGACTCGGCATTATCAACCAAATAATCCTAATTATGTCATAAAATTTTATTAGTATGCTTTTAAAGGTATATCTTAGTATACATGATGCCTCAAAAAAATTAATAACTGAATCCATTTATTTTATTGATTTAATTAGAAACGCTTTGAAATCTTGCAGACGTTTTGAAGATATTGTAAGTGTGGTAACTTTTTAATCTAAATGTGTCTATCCAGCAACCCCAAAAAATTGATGACGTCATCTCAAAATTTTGCCGAATAAATCCTAACTAAAATGTGCAAAAAAAGATGAGTTTTTACTTGTAATTTATACTTGCATTAATATTTTTTAGATTTGATTATACAGGTAGGTCAAAAAATTAATGAATGAGTCAGTTTATTTTATTGATTAATTAGTCAATAACGGTTCCATTTTCCCAGAAAATTTTTGAAATGTAATACGGTTATTTTTAGTATTACACTGCTCACTGCACCGATCCAAGCTGATTGACGTGTTCTTGCAAAAATATTGATGAGGTCATCAGAAAATTGTGTAAAGTAAAAACTCAACTCGAGAATGCTGGATATATTTTATCGTGCTTTAGGTGTGAAGGAAGTTCCATCGAAACAACTTTCGAACAATTTTTGTGTACCTAGAGTACCAAATGAAATGGTCTATTGTTTCCATCTTTTGTCCATCTGTCCAACTGTCTCGATTTTTATTAGACAGGTAATGTCCTACGAAACTACCGTACCGATTGTCATCAAATTTTGTATGTATATTAGGACTATCATTTAGATGGTAAAACGGTAACCACAATTATGCAACAAATACAAATAGGACACTAAATTTGTTTTCAATTTCATAAAATAAGTTACTCCTTTATGAGTCTATAATGCTTTCCTCCAATATCGTATTGTTACGAAATAAACTCATAACAGCCCCGGTACGACGCCTATGGGTTTTCTAGTATGTGTGTCGATGAACTCATCGACGGACGAGCGGCGGGCGCATAATGACAAGTCTGGAGCCGGTTACCGGAAGTCTCGAAGCGGCGTCCAGGGAAGTCTCGAAGCGGAGTCGCGATGGATACTCGGGAAAGAATGGATTATTCAGCCAGTTAAGTCAAGAGCGTCCAGTGAAATTCGCCGGAATAATTTATGTACATAATCGTTGCAATAGTTAGTCATGTAAATACGAGTTATTAAGAAATAAATTGTTGAGTTTTAACCTACGCCGAATTCAAACACCCGTCCAACGTAACAGTATTGTTATACAACCACGATTTGTATAAACATAAACTATTTATTTGGGGGAATAATTACAAAACATTTTCTAACGTGTCTATCTTAACCCTGACTCTTGGCGCGCTGTCATTATCAGTGTTGTCACTGCCAACCTAACTACAATACACTACATACCCCCCCCCTCTTTAAGCGCAACAAGCACTGACAACTCTGGTTTAAACTAATCTCTAAATCAATGAGGATGTGTGGGAAGTGGACGGTTTAGGACTACCTTGATTTCGCGGTATCGCAGTCTCTGGCTGCAGTGATTCTGGCAAGCTTTGATTTGACACCCGTTCTTGATTTTGCAGATTTGGTGAATGCAATAGAGCTGGTACCTTCCGCTGTATTTCTGTGCCTTTTCCTTTTTTTATGTTGGTAGTCTCTTCTTTGTTTGTCAGGCGCCGTTTTAGGTGATCGGAGTGTCTTCGTCATATTTGACCCTCAACTGTCTTGCATTTGTAGTTTCGGGGACCCAGAACTTGTTCTATTTTTCCCTGTTGCTAAGTCCTTTTGTTTAAATTTCTATAGTCACGTACTCACACCTCGTCTCCCGCTTTAAATGTTTTCCTCGCTTGTGGTGTTCTCCTGTGATCAACTTTTGATTTTACTACACTATGTGCTCTGATATAGTCGAAAACTGTTCTCACCTTCCGTCTCAGCGTGAGCTAAGCTGGTGTGTCGTTCGTAGTACATACAATGCACGGAATTTCTGTACATCTGTAGATACCTACAAATTAAGAGATCGATTGGCTGTCTGTTGTTTCTCTCATCAAGGAGGGCTGTATTTATAAACCTGAACAAAATGAGAATTCAAAATCTTTCTAATTTTGCATAGGTACAGAAAAATGTAGATATGACGATAAAATCTTGTGTTTATTGTTTACAAGATAATAAAAGCGTCAGTGTGAAGTAAGAAAATGCTAAATAATCTACACACACAGTGTTTTACGATTTATCCTTCAACATATACGAGTATACACCAACATCCGAAATCTACCTTATCAGCCTCAATTAATGCCAATTAAAAACTTAAAGTAAATCCTTATTACAATTTTATCTACTGAAAACCAATGCTGATGAATTTGTGGAAAAGTCAACAAACGTTGTAAGTTTTCACATATTAATTTATATATTTAATATGTATATATATGTTAACAAATACAAGAAATAAATTAATCTTTGTCAGAATATACCATATTATTCAAAACAAATGAGCTTGGTTGAAGTAAAAAAGCAACTGTGTTAAAACTTTACCAGAAGATGTTAATGAAAAAGTGTCAATAACAGCAATCAAGGGAGGCAGCTCAGGTTTGTATTGTTTCTTGTTGTTTTAACACCACTTACTAAGCATATCAGTAATAATAAGGTCTTTAAATTCCTGTATTTTCAAGCAGTCTAAAAACTGTTAAAAAGCCTGAAGAAATTCTTCCGGGTTTTATGCATTTATTATCTTTCAATATTATCTTTTTGGAGTTCACGAATGAATTTAATCCTCAAATTAAGACCCAAATATCGAGTACTGCTTATCTCACCGCACTTTTTTTCATTTCATCATCATTAAATGCAGATATCTTAACATTGCAGAATATTACCCTGTTTTCTTGTGAATTAAAATCACGAGACAGTCTGTACATGCTCTATCTTCTGATTTGAATAACCCTTCCCAACTCGTGTAGGATCCTTTTATCATTTTTCGTTTGTACAATTCTTCAAATTTTGAATATTTGATTTTTCAATTCCTCAATATTCCAGTTTTCAAATTTTTCAATTTTCTAATTTTTGGGTTTCTCAATTATCCGATTTTCCGATTTCTTTAATTTTCAATATTTCGATTTCACAATATTTCTTTTTTGCATGTTGCACTTCTTCGGTTTGAAATGGAATTACGAAAAAATATAAATTGAGAAATTTGAAAAATCTAAGAATTGGAAATGAGAAATGGAAAACTCGATGAAACGAAAAATTGAAAAATCAAAAACCTCAAAAATTTTACATTGAAAGAATAAAAATTTCCAATCAGAACACTGAAAAACTAAAAAAATGAAAATATAAAGAAAATAAAAAACCGAAACAAAAAATTGCAAATCGAAAAAATTAAAGAATCGAAAATTTGAAAAATCTTGAAGTTTAACTAAATCTTACTTTGAGAAAATTTAATGTCAGTTAATCTTGTCGTCGACCAATTAGAATTCTTTCTGTCATTGACCAATCAGAATTCATCTCGTACTACCACCTAAACGTGGAAATCCATATAACATACCTCCAGTTTCCACAAATCGTCAAATGTACCTGTTGCACTTTCCAAGGTGGCTCAACAATTTGTCTGCTCCATACAACTATCAACAATCACTAAGGTATGTAATTTATCTATTTTTTAATTTAGTTGTTTCAAAAGTAAAATTGTTACTCACTATTTATTATTTATTTCATTATCAATTTTCGGTTGTAGGTATTATTTGCAAACCTTAAATTAGCATTTTTTGTAATGCATGGCCAAAAATCAATGCTACCTTTTTTTAAACCACTCCAACTAACTATGTTTTTTTTTACAGATGCCTAAAACACTGTCTTCAAAAGACTTCCACCTGGACTATTTCGTCCTTCGGGGCCGTAATAATTCGCCCTTCGAGAAATATCAGATATGCAAACAAAGCTTTACTCATCGCATCCTAACTTCAAAGGCGGTAATCAGGAGCGGAATGTTCGAATTGGACTTTATATACGGTCCTCCCAAGAGCAGCAAGAACCTGAGGATCAAACAAAAGATTTATCATCAAGGGCGATATATAAGCAAGATCAAGGAGCCGTTTCGTCCTGCGATGATAGGTAGAAGAAGTGCACTTGCTTTTGTTCGACATGTACCACATGCCAGTTCTTCTATCCTGGATCCAACATCCACCGCACAAGTTATAATTGTAACCAAAATTTTCAGGAAAAAAGTGTTGTTGTGTAAGGTTGCGGTGGTTCTGCGGGATTAACTTTTTTTTGATACTACTTATTATTGTATGAATGTTTGTATGTATATATGTAGCTGTGTAAGAAAATATAATTAGTGTAAAAACATAGTGGGAAGTGGTTTTATTTTAAGGAAAAGATACGTGAATAAATATTTTTTAAATTTATTGTTACTTCAGAATCAAAGTATAAAAGATTTAATGAAAATTTAAAAATTATGGTAACAATCAACCTTTGACAAAAATCAACTTTTAAAATCACCGCACACAAACGATTTCCAAACCGGAACATTATTACCAGTAAATCCGAATGATAATTTCTAAAAGCAATAATTCGAATTTTCTATACTTAGTGATCAAGTGATGATGGTGGTATGAAACACATTTTGCACAGCGGTTATGAAGAAAATATTATGAAATATAAAATAAATTATAAATTACTATTGTACGCATATAATTCTTTTTCTCGTGTTAGTACATCTTTGTCTAAAAAATTTCTGGTAAACAAAAATTAGAAAATATTAGAATAGTAGTGGAATAGATTCACAGAATAAGAGTTCGATAAAATTTCAATACCTTGTACTCTTAAAAATTCATAGAGGCAGCTAAAATTTATGTAAATTTTAGTCGCTGCTGTTATCAGTTTGGATCGGAGCTTTAGACGACTTCAGGTACCAGTGTAATTTTGGCCGAAATTTGTGACGGCCCATAATCTACAGGGCATTGAAGTAATCTCTTTACCCTTTGTTGCTTTCGGTAAATTACCAAACGTATGAGAACTTCTAAGAATGTAAACATTTCAATAGGATTTAGTTTAAGCAGTTGACAGCTCAGGTATTAAAATCTCATTACAAATATAATTATCCTTCGGAGAATTAGTTGTATAAGTGTTTTCCTCCACAATTTATGCTTCATACTGGTTTTTATAATTCTTAAATTTCAATACTTTAATTATCTGTCATTCTCTCTCTACCTAAGATAAAATCATGAATGGAATTGTTTTCGTTTTTGATTGATTGATTGATTTTTAGAACGAAAAAGAAAGCAGTTTGAATTTAAACACATAAAAATTCCTCGTAAGATTTTAAACTGTTAATTTTTGTCAATTGATGTTTATTGGCGGTAAGATCCAATACAAAATTATTTATATTGAATTGTTTAAAACCAAAAAAGCTTGTAATTAAACAAAAAAATATACCTACAATTATTTTGGACCCTAGCCACAACTATATATATCAGGTGTAGGGTCAACTGCATGTAAATAAAGGAAAATGGTGTTATTTTATCATGTACACTGACGTATGGGTTTAGAGTATTTTTAATTGAAAGAGATGATGACTTCTGATATACACATACGGGAATTAATAAACGTTTTCAGGCGAAAATAATTCCCTTAACTCTTACAGACGTCTCTCAAAGTGTCGCTCTGTTTCTGTTATTTTGTTAAATTAAATTTAATTTCGCGTTTAATTGGTTTCTTTTTTTTGCTAATTTATACCTCATGTATCAATAGTAAACGGTTCTTTAATAACATAACGATCACTAGTAAAATCAACAATTTTTAAAGTTTGGTCTTTCGAAATTTTTCAGGGTGGCCGTTTTTTTTTGCCGGTCAGTGTATGAGTACCTAAGTATCTACTTATTTAAAAAAAAGAAACAAAATATAACTGCAATTTAAAAATTCATCGCAACAAATTCAAGAGTATTGCGCAACTTTTTAAAACTATTAGAAACATTTTAGGATACTTACTTTGTTAACATTTTGTTATAATACCCGATTATATTGTTTTTTAATTTTTAAGTTTCCCAACTTTTAGTTTTTCAGTATTTTGTTTTTCGTTTCTTCAGTTTTTCGTTTTGCAAATTTTGGTTTCGATTTTTTGTTTTCTTTATTTTGTCTATTTCTCGATTTTCAGCGTTCTAATTTTCTAATTTTTCTTTTTCCAGGTTGAAAATTTTCAGTTTTAGGTTTTTTCTATTTTTCGATTTGCAATGTTTCGTTTATATATTTTAATGTTTCGTTTTTTTAATTTAAGATTTTTGAGATTCTTGATTTTTCAATTTTTCCATTCTTCAGTTTTTGATTTGTAATTTTTCTGGTTTGGATTTTAAATATGTATGTAATAATAATTATAATTTTTAAAAATTTTCACATTGTCAGTTCTAGGATTTTAGAATTTTTCCATCTTTCAAGTAATTTGATTTTCGTTACAGGTGGCGTAAAATACAAAGTGTGGGACGAATTTTGTTTCAAACACTTTTGCTCAAACTATAAATTGTAAAGCCAGAGTGACAACATCGTTTACCCCTCTCCATTTACGTCCTGCCATCTTCGTTACACCAGCGACCAATCAGAACAAGTCAAGTTTCCCCAATAAATACCCACCAAATGCCTTAAAACCGCATTCTCCCTCGAAACGCTCTTCGACGTTGTTAAACATCAAGATTTCTAGAAAGTTTATAGTCAGCTACCACAACAACTCAAAAAGGTATGTAACCATTTTTTCATTTATTTTATTTCAAAGTAAAATTGTTGGTGCTTCATTGGTAATTAATTATTACAATTTTTTTACAGATATCTTCAAAAATGATCAGTCCGTTCCGTTTGGAGTACGTGACGGTCCGAAATGCTGATAACACATTTCGTGAACACCACTTCTGTTTGGAGAACACCACAAATTACGCGACCATGTCGAAAATTATTTTTCGAGACGAAGGGATAAAAATGGATTATTTCTACAGGAATTCCAAGGAATACAAAAACCTGTGGCTGCGCCAAACATTTGTTTATGAAAATGAATTTGTAAAAGAGTTCGCGATGCCGCTTCGACCTGTGGTGGTTGGTTCCCAGAATCGACATTCTGTAGCGGTAGGTTTTTCAGTTTCCATTTTTCTATCAAGTTTTCGATTTTATTACTTTCTAATTTTCTGATTTTTCAAATTTGTGGTATTTTGATTCATCGAGTTTTCAGTTTTTTCGTTTTTCGATTTTTTAATTTTTCCTTTTTTTGCTTTTTCGATGTTTCGATTTTTTAATTTGCCATTCTTTCAATTTTCGATTTTTCGTCTTTCCATTTTTAGATTTTTTGATTTTTCTGCTTGTCAGTTTTTAGACTTTGCAATTTTTTTGCATTTTTCGATTATATTTTACTTTCCGATTTTTTTTATTTTTGAATTCTCGATTTTACGTTTTTAATTCTTCGATTTCCGATTTTTCAATTTTCCGGTTTTTTAATTATTCTATTCTCGATTTTTCGATTTTCCATTAATCATAAAATTTTTCGATTTTTCGGTTGTTTTATTTTTCGACCTTCGATTTTTCAACTTTCGATTATTCGATTTTCCATTTTCTGATTTTATGATTTTTCGATTTTCGATTTACCGCTTTTGTGGTTTTTCGATTTTTCTGTTTGTTTCAGTTTCTATGGTTCTGCAATTTGCAGCTTTTAGATTTCAATTTTGTTACTTTCCGATTTTCCACTTTTCGATTTTTTGATTTTTTTTTCGATCGTCGTTTTTTCGATTTTCATTTTTTCGATTTTTTTATTTTTCAATTTTTAGGCCTTGCAATTTTTTTACTTTTCGCTTTTTCGAGTATTTGTTTCATCGAATTTTCGAGTTTTCGATTTTCGATTTTTCGGTTTTTCCATTTTCCGATTTTCGATTTTTCGATTTTCCATGTTTAGATATTTTTCGATTTTTTTTTATTTTTCGATTGTTCTGTTCGTCAGTTTTGAGACTTTGCAATTTTTACTTTTCCACTTTTCTAGTATTTTAGTTTCGGATTATTCGATTTTTGAATTTTCGTTTTTTTTTTCATTTTTCGATTTCCGATTTTTTAATTTTTCGATTTTTCGGTTTTTTAATTTGTCGATTCTCGATATTCCGATTTTCGATTTTTCGATTTTCCAATCTTCGATTTTTCAATTTCCAGTTTTCGATTTTCCACTTTTTGATTTTACGATTTTTCGATTTTTCTGTTCGTCAGTTTTTAGGCTTTGCAATTTGTTTACATTTCGATTTTTCGATTATTTTTTCCAGTTTTTTGATTTTTGAATTGTCGACTTCAAGAGTTTTCAATATTATGAATTTTCGAATTTTCGGTTTTCCTATTTCTCGATTTTTGATTTTTCCATTTTTCGGTTTTTTGATTTTTCAATTCTCTGTTTTTCAATCTTGCAAATTTTCGATTTTTCAGATTTGTGAATTTACAATTTTTCGATCGACCTACGTATTAAATTCATTGAATTTTCGATTTTCGGTTTTTCCATTTTTAGATTTTTGATTTTCCAATTTTGTATTTTCAGATTTTCTGTTTTTCGCATATCTGATTTATCAAATTTTCGATTTTTCGGCTTTTTGATTTTTCGATATTTGATTTTCGAATTTTCGATTGTTCAGTTTTCCATTTTTCAGCTTTTTGACTTCAATTTTTTTACTTTTCGATTTTCCAAATTTTCGAGTTTCAATTTTCAGATTTTTGACTTTTCGATTTTCTTTTTAAATCTTTGAATTTTTCGGTTTTGATTTTTCGAATTTTTGATATTTAATTTTTCCATTCTTCGGTTTTTAGACTTCAATTTTCTTTCTTTTAAATTTTTCGTTATTCTATTTTCCGCTTTTCAGAATTTTCGATTTTCAGTTTTCAGACTTTCGATGATTAGAATTTTGGATTTTTCAGTTTTATGATGTTTCGATTTTTAGAAAATTTGAGTAGTCGAATTTTCGACTTTTCAATTCATCGATTTTTCTATGTTCAATTTTTCAATTTAAATTTTTAGATTTTCAATTTGTCCATTGTCGATTTTTAGAATTTTCGGTTTTTCGATTTTCCACTTTTTCGATTTTAGATTTTTCGAATTTTTGTTTTTCCAATTTTTTGCTTTTTCGATTTTTCTGTTCGTTTCAGTTTTTAGGCTTTGCAATTTTTTTTACTTTATATATTTTGATTAATTTAATTTCCGATTTTTTTATTTTTGTTTTTGATTTTTTTAATTTTCAATATTACAAATTTTTGACTTTTCGATTTTTTGGTTTTCCCGTTTTTCAATTTTCGGTTTTTCGATTTTTGAGGTTCGTGAATTTCCACTTTTCGATCGACCTAGGCATTTGATTCATTGAATTTTCGATTTTTTGATTAGCCATTTTTAGATTTTCGATTTTTACGATTTGTATTTTTCGATTTTCTGTTTTTTGCATTAGTGAATTTCAGTTTTTCCGATTTTTGATTTTGCGCATATTTGATTAATCAAATTTTCGAAAAAGTTACCATGCTTACAAAAACTTCAAAACATCTACAATATTTCAAAGTATTCAGTTTTGCTATTCTTGATTTCTTCAATACAATAAATTGAATCAGTCATTAACTTTTTTGAGACACCCTGTATAACCAAATCTAAAAAATATTAATGCAGTGATAAATCACAAGTATAAAACTCATCATATTTTATACATTTAAGATTTAAGATTTATTCTGCAAAATTTTGAGGTGACGTCATAAATTTTTTAGAGGGGATAAGCAAATATATTTTAATTAAAAATGTATCATGTTTATCATGATTTTAAAACATTTGCTAGATTTCAAAGTATTCGATTTTGCAAATTCAAAATTAAATTGCAAAATATTGTTTTATAATTTTGATTTTTTTTCCAAAAATCTGGACGTTTCGGATAAAAACTCAACACGGAGTCATAAACTACATGTGTAGGACTATGTTACTGTATACAATTTAAAACCCATTTACTATGCATAAATTTGAAGTGACGTCATCACATTATTGGTGGGGATGATTAGACAAATTTAATATTTTGCGACATTTATGAAAAAAATATCCGTTAACAAAAATGGCACGTTTTTATTATTATGCCAGTTACATGTCACTCAACGACAATATCGTTTTCTTTTTAAGAGTATTTTATTTGAAAAAGTGATGAAATTTTTTATACGGAACAATTAGTCGAAAGATGTTAGAAAGCAAAATAATTCATGTCCGGACCATCGTTACTCACGAACGAAAGTGACCATTATTTTATGGGAACAACTACCTGCTAAATCTTCTCCGACAAATTCGAGAGAACTGGTGTGAGCCATAAATATTTCTTACCAAATGTATATATAACTACTGTCCGTCCCGTTATTGTCAATAAAATTTTATAGGGTAAAATGTGAATTTCGTTGTAGTTTGAGCCTACCTACAAATTCTGCCCTTGAAGGATTTGGACCGCCTTCTTCGGTGAGGGCAGGCAAAAACGATCCGCCCACAGACTCAAAACATTTGCGTGCGATTGTACTACCTCCGGATTGTCCTGGTTTTGCCTCAACAACATGTTGCTGTGGCGAGTATGTGATCAGCTAACAGAGATTTTTGAAGAAGATTCTCTCTTGTGCGACTTTATACTGATTTTGGAAGATCATTGTTGGTGAAATGTTGATATAATTCTCTTGTATACCTATTGATTGTAAACATTTTTATGTATTTTTTGTAGCTTAAAGGATAAAGAAATTAAAACCATAGATTGTTTTTCTTTTTTGTTTCCTGGAGCGATCATTATTTGCAGGTATGAAGTGTATTTAGGTTTTCATATCTGTACAATTCTTAATAAGAATCACCTGCTTAAGTTAATCCTACTTATTAGTAACATACATACACGCTAAGAAACTAGTGATAGATGCTAGTGTTTTTAAATAAAAAAATGTTTCTTTGTCACTTGCACAAAAGATGTGCGGGTACTACCGACAAAAACTGAAATTTTAAAAATGTGCTAGAACCGTACAAACCATAACTTTTTACAAAAATGAATATTTAAATTTATCATGGGTAGATTTTAAATGGGAAGTGGTGTTTTTTTATCACTCACTGACTTAGGGAGAAATCAAATAAACTGGGTAAAATCAACAATTATTTTAGTCAGCGAAAATAGCGCAGTGTAATGCAATTAAATAACTAAGGTGACACTACTGACATTTAAGATAGTTATTTAAAAATATCCACTAATATCAAGGTCTTGTCATCCAAAGACGAAAGTGAAAATAAAAATGAACAAGTTGCAAGGAGATTTTCGTAAATTTTTCCTCGCGTCTATAGATCAGTTGCCAAATGACCAATCACTTTTTACATCGTTTCATTAACTCTAAACTGATAACAGCTTAAAAAAATTCAGGAATTTTAAAGTTAAATATTAATATTCGACTGTGATAAAAAATCGCTCTTAAAATTTTAACTTTTGTGATACTGATTGCGAATAACAATTACAAATTCTGAGGTCTTTAACGCTCCAAAAACAATGCTCACTAAAAGTAAACGTTAAAATTTTAAGAGCGATTTTTTTAAATATCTTAAACATAGCTTCATTTGAATTAAAATACGCTCTCTGACATCAATTACACGCTTTAAATTTTAATTTCCGATTACAAAAACTTCGATAAGAAAATATCACGCAATAATCATAGGCTGAGTGCATTTAAACATGACTCCGTATCGCTTTGATGTTCTGAGTCCGACTAGCTTAACTGTATGGAAACGCTTATGTTTAGAAATAACAAAACGCGTTCACAATCTTTTTGGCTAAAGAATTAATTTTTTTTAACGTAATTTTTTGACATGTTCTAATACTACTTTATTTCGAATTTTTATGATAGAAAAATATATGTTTTGATGGTCCATATTTTTGGGTAGAAACTATTTACCCTGACCAGCCGACACTAATGTTAATTTTAAACAAATCGATCTTGTAAAGGCCGTATCGTATATTTGAAGGCATCGAGGGAATAATATTTCAATGTATTTGGATGTGAGTATAAAGTGTATTTCAGAACTCCATTCCCCTAAGCCATAAACCGGGGTGATTGTAAATCAACAATTGTCACCCAGTATGTTTATACCGCACTTGTTTTACCTATTAAAGAACACGATGTTCCCTTCTTTTTGCAAGTAAGCGTGAAATTTAAAGTTGTCCTTGTTTTTTAGTATACGGCAAATAAATTGAAGCCATGGAGGTAGAATGAGAGGAGGGAGCATGCCTCAATTGTATCAAGGTTAAAAAAATGCTACCAAAAGAGCTCTGCGTAAGAGCCATTTATGACCCTTTTCGTACTACATCGCCACTGACAGTATTTAAGTCGCATTTAAAACTTGGTAGTGACATTTTTTTTATTGGCATTATTTCTCTCCACTGTGTGGTATTTTATGTAATTGACGTCAGAGAGCTCATTTTAATTCAAGTGAAGTCATGCATAACATATTAAAAAATCGCTCTTAAATTTTTAACGTTTACTTTTAGTGAGCATTGTTTTTGGAACCTTAAAAACGCCAGGACTTGTAAAATTAGAGTAGTTTTTGAATTAGCACAACGGCGTAATTGTCATTCGCGATCGGCATCACTCACTAAAAGTAAACGTTAAAATTTTAAAAGCGATTTTTTATCATAGCCGAATATTAATATTTAACTTAAAAGTACTGGAATTTTTCAAGCAATTATCATTTTAGAGTTAACGAAACGCAATGAACAAATTTCTTTCATTATTAGTCGTTGTCATTCTTGGCTATAATTGTCAAGACTACGGTTCCCTTGAAGATAAAAAAAATGTAAGTACCGTGACCTCGTTCAAAAAACAAACTAAAATTGACCATTCAGGAGAGAGTACCGGTGTTTGCTCCAGACAAGTGTCCAGAAAACCAATTACTTTATCCAGGGAAGCAAATAAATGATGACTGGATCTGTGATTGTGGACCAGGTATGTCGGTTTATAACCAGTTCAGTAGTTACGAAAAGGGTTTCAGGTTACATTTACTATCCTCCTGAAGATACCTGCTTCGGTGCCTACAGACAAGGTCCTTGTCCTCAAACATATCACTTAATTCTGAAACCCGACAAAGACACCAGACAACCGTACACAATGGTAGCAGTTATAAGTATAACATAAAGCTAAAAGGCCTATGTATGATGTTACAAATAATGTTATATTATAGTTATATAACATCAGCATAATAATAAAATAATAATTAAATAAATTTATTCATGTTTGGTACTACATCAGTCTTACATACGTCAAATGTTACATCATGTACAAATCATTGGACAATTATAGTACACCTTAGACAGGAAGAAACATTTAAACAAAACTTTAGAAGTTATCATTGGAAAGAATCAGGCACAATTTACTACGCCACACCGTGCTCTTAATATTAGATAAACAAACTTTGATTTGGTGTTAAAATGAACAACAAAATATTAACATGACGTTAGCATTTCAAACGAAACATTTGCATGAGAAAGAGGATTGTTTATGTGATATTAAAGTCGAATCCCCAGGACTGCAGTTAATGTTAAAAATTATACGGCTATACAAAACTTTATGTGATATTAAAAATTGAACAAGAATGCAACAATGAACTTTATGCAAGGTAGGGTGTTAAGACTAGTTCGAAGGCTCGGTTTCCAGATAAATCAGTTCCGTGTTCGTCCGGTGCTGTAGAGCATTCTTCTAGGTCAATCGCATGCTGGAATTGTGGAAAGTCCGGTCACGTAACACGTGAATGTCCTTCTTCACTAAAGTTAAAATGTCATCGTTGTGGTAAGCACGGTTTTACGGTACAGAACTGTCCAGGGTGTTCGGGAAACGGGCGCAAGGGTCAACCCTTCTAGTCCGATAGCGACCAAGCAAAATTTCTTTCCGGGTTCGGTGGACGAAGATGAACTCAGTAGGCGTTATGTGTTGCAGTACTTATTGCAATACGCTAAAGGAGATTAAAGACCCTATCTCGACGTGTTGATACAAGGTGTTGGTTTTTGCGAGTTGTTAGATTCGGGAGCTTCCAGAACTATTCTTGGTGGTCCAGGATGGGAAGTTTTGAGGAGTTCAGGAGTGTGTCTAAACCCTGTTGATTTGCAGTGCACCATTGCAAATGGTGCCAAATCTCATTGTCCTGGTTATGTTCGCGCTACCGTGAGGTTGATGGATCGCGTGCGGCTCCTTGAAATTTTAGTCGTTCCGGCGGTTCCTCAGAAGTTGATTCTGGGAGTAGATTTTTGGAAGGTGATGAATATCGTACCGGATTTGAGGCAGAATGTTTGGCATTTTTCGAAGTAGCCGTGTGACCCCTTTTCGTTGAATAGTGTTCTGGACGAAAGCAAGTTGTCGCTCGAGCAGAAAAGCGCGTTAGAATTACTGCTGAAAACCAAGTTACAACGTAAGCCAGATTCTATCGGATGCGCCCGGCACTAAGCCAATTAAACAACGTTATTATCCCGTCTCTCCGCACAAACAGCGTATCATAGATGAAGAACTCAAAAGAATGTTGGAGCTGGACGTGATTGAGTCTTCTAATTCCGCCTGGTCGTAGCCTGTATGTCTGGTTCGCAAAAAGAACGGGTCTTATAAATTTTGCGTGGATTATCGTCAGTTGAATGCTGTTACGAAAAAGGATACATATCCTCTTTCATATATTTCGTCTATTTTGGATCAGTTACGCAACGCGATATTTATTAGTTCTATCGATATCAAGAGTGCGTTCTGGCAGGTTGGTTTGACTCCAGAGTCGCGGGAGTTCAGCGCTTTTACTATTCCTGGTAGTGGTCTTTATCATTTCAAGAGAATGCCGTTTGGGCTTACTGATGCTCCAGCCACGTGGCAACGTATTATCGACAACGTGTTGGGTGCAGATCTTCAGCCCAATGTTTTCGTGTACTTAGACGATATTATTCTCGTTTCGGGAGACTTTGAGTCTCACCTTAAGTTGTTGGAGTGTGTTTTGGATCATCTGCACCCAGCCGGTCTTGTTATAGCGGAAGATAAATGCTGATTTTGTCGTTCCGAGCTGTCTTATCTCGGGTATGTGGTTGATCGGTTGGGGTTACCCCCTGATCCTGGTAAAGTCCAGTCGATCGTAGATATTCCTGTTCCGGGTAGTGTTACTGAAGTGCGTAGCTTTATAGGGATGGTCTCTTGGTATCGGAAGTTTGTACCGAATTTCTCATCTGTTATTGAGCCGTTGTGTAGGCTGCCGAAAAAGAATGTTAAATTCCAATGGTCGTCGGAGTGTGGAGCTGCGTTTCAATCCATTAAGGACTTTTTAGTTTCTGCCCCCATCCTTAGTTGTCCTGATTTCAATAGGGAATTTATTCTGCAGTGCGACGCATCTGCGTACGGAATTGCGGCAGTTCTTTATCAGAAGATTGCTGATGGCGAGCGTCCTATTTGTTATTTATCTCGATCTTTGTCTCGACCCGAGCGTAATTATACTACCACCGAACGTGAGTGCTTAGCTGTAATATGGGCAGTCGAGAAGCTCCGTCATTACCTAGAGGGCAGTGGCGGCCCGTGACTTTTTCTGTTGGGGGGGCAAAATTAATACACAGTATTATGCTAAATTTAAAATTTATGCTAGGTAAAAATTATTGTTTCTTTTTATTAAAAATTTAGAAAAATGTCAAGTTAGAGGTCCGTTAGCCAGAAATTATCCATTGAAAATTGATAATTGAAAATCGATAATTTCTGTTTACCATCTGGAACCACGAGGAGGTGGACCTAATTCCAGACTTCCCCAACGGTGATGGGGCAAACTCAAAGTTCCTTTTAAATTTGTTGACATAAGAAATATAAATAAAATTTTGTTAATCGCGTGTCCAGTAGATGCAATAGGTATCCCCCACTTTAAATTCTTTTCAATTTTTTAAATTAATATTTCTATATATAAAATCCATACGTCTTTCTTTGTTACGAACAAAATGTTCTATAACTAGTTCATTGAAATTGGTGGTTTCTTGCACTAGTTTTTTTTCTATTGAACACATTGCCAAGGCACACAATCTTTCTTGACACATTGTATTTCGTAAAAATGTCTTTATACGTTTTAACGTCGAAAAACATCGTTCGCATTCACTTGTCACCATCGGTAATGTGCAAATAATTTTCAATAATTTTTTTGTTTCTGAAAATACGTCTAATAAATTGTTTTCATACATAAACTTCAAGAATGTTAAGGCACCATTTGCTGTCGAAAAATCGGAATGATTATAAATAACGTTTAACTCATTTTTTAACACATTAAAATTTAAATCATATTTTGTAGCACATAATTCAACTTCTTTTGATGGAAAATTTAGTTGAAAATATGAAAATAAGCTAGTCTGAAACAAATTTGCTGCTGTAATATAATCTGCTTCTAAAAATCGATCATTTATACTAAATTTAATATTGTCACAAATTTCTTTACCAATTGCAATTTTATTATCATTAAAACGAGACCGCTTTTTTGAAGATTCACCCTCTTCGTTTTCTTCTCGGTAATAATCGTAGTCGATAGAATCTGTTACATGTTGTATGGCAAGTTTAAAAGAAGTAATGTTTTTCTGAAGTTTAATTAAGTCCATTTCGCGAATTTGAAGTTCGTTGAAAAGTATCTCGGTACTAGGCATGATTCTGTGAAAGAAGTATAACCAAAAATTAAAATCATAATCTTCTAATGTTTTCCGTAAACTACTTGCCTTGGCAATTGTTAATTTATCACTATTTTTATCTTCCATTATAATTTGAAAGCAGTTAATCAAATCATTTTTAAAACTATGTACAGTATTAACTATTCGTGACTTAAAGTTCCATCTAGTCGGACAATTTCTTGGTAATCTTTTAGAAACGATATCATCAAGTATTTTTATACGTTTAGGAGATCTTGAAAAAAACGAGGAAAATGATTCTAAATTTGAAAAAAAAATTCTTACTTGGCTGTGTGCTGATGCCGCCTTTTCTATAATTAAATTCAACTGGTGAGCATAGCAGTGAATAAACTGAGCTTTAGGGTAATGTTCCTTGATTTTTGCTTGTACCCCATTTTGTCTTCCACTCATAACCGAAGCACCATCATAAGACTGAGATATAAGTTTTTTTGGATTTTGATTGATTTCAAGTTTTTCGAGCTCATTTAAAATAATACTAGAAATACAATCAGCTGTGTGATCTGTTGGATTAATGAATCCTAAAAATCTTTCAAATATTTTACCTTTCAATTCATATCTAACGACAAAAACCAGCTGCGACTGTGAAGCTACATCTGTAGTTTCATCAGCTAAAATAAATATATAGTCCGCTTCCAAAATTTCATCTTTGATTAAATTAATACAAACAGCATAAATTGAATCAAGTAGTTCGTTTTGTATGGTTTTTGAAAGACCCATAAAAACGCGATTGTTCGTTTTTTCTATATGAGATTTTAATGTAGTGTCAAGCTCTGCCATTAAATTAATTAAACCTCTGAAAATTCCCGGATTTGTAGAATCATGCGTTTCATCATGCCCCCTTAAAGCCAACTCAAAGATTCCACAAAATTTTATACCGTCAATCAGTTTACTTAAAATGTATCTATTCTGTTTTACCTGATCATTATGTTTCTCGACGTTTTCTCTATAAGCACTATTTAACTGATTTCTTATGTCTACTTTACCTAAGACTGCGAACGATACGTTGAGATTTAAGTGTTTTTTACTCGAGCGATGCTTTTTTACTTTTTCTCCCAAATGTTTTAAATCCGTGATTCCGGTTTCAGTCCAAGCTTTATCAACATCCCGTTATTCATAAGGGTACATACAAAACAGAAAAGGTCGTTTTTGGCGTTGCAACCACATAACCACCACTCACTTTGATACATAGTCTTATTAAATTTTCGATGCACGAGTTTGTCTTTAACTTTAGACGACACAGCAATGTCCAAATCGGGTCTTGGCGGTCCAACGTTTTTTATTAATAGTTTTTCATCATGGCTTAATTTATTTTCAGATTGTAGCCGCAAAATTCTCTCAATCGAATTCATATTGATATTATTGACAACTCTACAACACAGTTTTTTAAGTTTCTTAAAATCACTGCAAACGCACAGAAAACTAAAACTGACGAAGTTAGCAAATTTCACTCGACCGTTTTGTTTCAAAATCGATGACTAAATCTATAAAAGTGTATGCAATCGTATATGCATTTAAGTACTTAAGTTGCAGTACATAATTAAGACGAAGCGATTACTATGCCCTGCCGAGATGTTGCAATATCGTGCATTTGTGCATATAATCGCGAAAATTGCCAAGTACGGGTCAATGAAAATATTCACAATTTGGCAACATGCAAGACGGGCAAAGGTGTATGATACCCCGCCGAGATGATGTCAGATTGTGTTCTGAACATAGGCAACTCGTAGGTTTCGTAATTAAATGCATTTTAATAATTAATAGCGCGAAATTCTCAGATTTAAAAATGTGCTTTCATTTTGGTGGGGCATTGCCCGTTTGCCCTTCCTGCACCAGCCGCCACTGCTAGAGGGTACTCATTTTACCGTCGTTACAAATCATTTTAGCCTTTTATGGTCGAATCGCTTGATGATGGCTGATGCTATGGAAGCAGTCATTCCCGAAACAGATGATTATTCTCAGACAACAGATCGTTGGTACTCTGGTATGTTGGATAAAGTGGCGAATCGTCCAGCTAGTTATCCGTCGTTTCGAGTGGAAAATTCTCGGCTGTACAAATATGGGAAGAATAGTCTTCCTGAGCTACGGAAGGAGTCCGATTATTGGAAACTGGTAGTCCCTAAGGATCATTGTATCCTCAAACGTCATCATGAGATTCCCGCGTCGGGTCATGTGGGTATTTTCAAAACCTATTGGAAGATACGTCATCGTTATTTCTGGCCGAAGATGCAGGCGGACGTGGTCAAGTTCGTGAACGGTTGTGTCACGTGTGCTCGATATAAAACTGAGCGTAAAGCACCAGCTGGTCTAATGGGTGGTAAACCTTCTATCACTGCTCCGTGGCAGTTAGTGAGCTTGGATTTCATAGGACCGTTTCCGAGATCAACTCAGGGTTACACCCACGTTTTGGTTGTAACCGACCATTTTACAAAGTACGTCGTGTTGTTCGCCGTCCGAGCCGGATCGGCCAAGACTATGACACGTTGCGTTGAGGAGGGGATTTTTCTGGTATATGGGACACCCAAATACTTGATCTGTGACAATGGGACACAGATGAAGAGTCGTGAATTTCAATAGCTTTGCAAGAACCCTCTGCCGAGGCAAATTTACTTATTTTTGAGGAGGGGGTAGTGTCACGGTGTGATTTCGGCACGAGTTGATTGTAGTATTTTTTGGCTGAGATATTGTTGCGGAGGTTAACTATACTTCCCCCCTGTACGTTGACAGCCTCGTAAGCAAGATGGCGGGCGAGAGTAAAGACTCGGTGAATCAGCTCTGCAAAAAGTGCCGTTCTAAAGTTGTAACAGGCAACAAATGCCAAAACTGTAACTCAGTGTTTCATCCTAGCTGTGCAAGAAATTGTCCACATGTAAAATTAGTGGGTGATGTGTTAATCTGCTGTGAAAAACCATCTGACCTTGTCTTGGATGACATGTCCCGAGATGCAACGAACGAAATTTTGACGGAAGACTTTCCTAGAGTTTTTAAATATTTTTAAATATATCCTACAGCAAAAGGATGTTGTTATTGCTGAGTTAAGGGAGAAAATTGACCTGTTGAAGGAACAACTTGAACTATATAAACAAATAGGCAAACTTGACGGTAAAACGATAATCAACAAAAAACATAGTCAGGCTGATACCATGGATAGGGAAAAAGATAACAACGTAAGCAAGAAAATCACGCCTAACCTAAAAAACGCAAACAAGCAAAAGTCAGCTGCAGTTAGCAATAATAACGAAACATCTCAAAAGTTTGTAGCGGAGAAAAGAACGAAGGTACCTGTCGTGCAGACGAACACTTCTGAAGATCAAACGACATGGAGAACTGTCGAGAGAAACAAAGAAAATATCCAGGCAGAAGGGGATTATTGGAAAACAAACGGAAATAAAATCTATACAAGTGGTTCCAAAAAAAGGTTTTATTTATGTTTCGAGACTAGCGCCGCAAACTAAAGCAGAAGACATCTGTAACTTGTTAAGACCAATGTTTCCGGAAGTACAGTGTACAAAATTGGACACGAAATATCCAGATTACTACTCTGCTTTTAAGGTTATGGTAGATCTATTCAACTTTAACCCATTAATGCCCGAGTAATTTTTTTTTTATTATTTTGATAAAAATTAGCAAAACTTAATGCAATAGCCCTTCTAAACACAAACTAGCAAAAAAAAACAACTTTTTTTTTTGTTAACTATGTTTATTTTATCGTATGATATTTCATACGCTGGTCAAAAGAGTGTATGTGTAAAAAACTTTTATTGAAAAATTAATAAAAAAATACTACTTTTTTCACAAAATATTTATTATGGTGTGTGGTAGGCTCTAAAACAATGTGCTGGATGGAGGCCTACATTGCACTTAACACATACAAACTTAGCACATTTCCCACAAAAGCCGCATTTTCGTTGAGTACTGTTGCTATCTACCAGGTGATCCACGCCATCGTATCTAATTTCGGGCAAAACGGCTCTAGTACATTTTGGTTTTGGTCCACCCAAATGTGGAGGCGATGAAAGCAAAGCTAAAACTATTCTGCGAACGAATTCTAGTAAACCAACTTTTGGATGTGCAAATCTATACAGCATCCACATATTTACAACTGCTCCGTTAAAACAAAATCTTACATATGGCCAATACCACTTTTTGGAACGTATGCGAATGCGATATAAGCCTGTCATTTTATCAAACAAATCAACTCCCCCCATTCCTTGGTTATATATGCTGACCAAAGATGGTTGTTCAATTGACACTGTACTTTTATCCTTTCTAGACCATCGCTTGCACGAACCCTTCGATAAGCATATGTCATTGTTGATTAGGTTTGTTGCTATATTAACTTGATTATTATCATGCCATCTCACCAGTGTAATACTACCTTCCTTCTCTTGTAACACATAAGAACTTCCAGGTTTTTCTTTCTTCAGATCTTTGAGAGGCGCTTTATCAATTCTGTCTGCTCGAATTGTACCAACGCAATTTATATCATAAGCTCGAAGATTATGGAGCAATGAAAGGGAATTAAAAACGTTATCTAGATAAACCGTAAAAAAAACTGTCTTACCTTCTACCGCCCAAGGTATGATTTTTCATACCCAAGCTATTGAATTCAATTTTAGGTAAAAAAAAATGCAAAACATGTGAAAAAAAATCATAAACAAAATCTACAGCCTTTTTTTTATATATATCGCAAGAAACATGCATGGATTTTTCTCTTGTAGAAAAAATAAAAAATTGTAAACTTACCTCTTACTCATTCTGCAAAAAATGAAGGACACCGTTTTGCAAAAACCAATATGATAATGTAACTTTGTTTTAAACAATCTCCAATGAATAAGCACTCGAAAGACCATTAAAAAAGGTAGAGTTTGATATATTTCAAAAGCCGGTTCGTTGTCTTTTGTTTTAAGTACCTAACCTCAAACAGTCCCGTTCATATGGTATGAAAAATCATACGGTGGGCAGTAATGGGTTAATGATGTAATGGATGCTAATATCTGGCCAGTGGGCACTTACGTCTCTCGTTATTTTCACAAGAGCAATTCGAGGAAAGAAACAACGTAACATCTCCAATATTTAACGAAAAGGTCAACGAAAATACCGACGTCAATGTAAGTGTGAGGGTGTCTTCAATTATACATCAAAATATGCAGTGCCTTTATAATAAACTAAACAAGTTAGATGTTATTCTGTCAGAAGTGCAACCTCTTATATTGTTAGTGACAGAGCACTGGCAATCGCAAGAGCAGCTAAACTGTATTAAATTAAGTAACTATAAACTGTCGGCTAGTTTTTGTAGAGAAAAACAGAAGCATGGCGGTAGTGCGATTTTTGTTAAATCGGGCGTTCCTGTCAGGAATTTACCTTTATTTCAAATGCGATCAATTATAAATACTGTTGAATGTTGCGCCATAGAACTTTTGCAATATAGTTTAGTAGTAATAGTTCTATACAGACCGCCTAAAGGCGAATTTATTAGTTTTCTTAATTTTTTATACGAGGTTTTAGGTACTGTTTCAATCAAAAAGAATATAATCCTAGCAGGCGATTTCAATGTAGACCTTTTTGAAAACTCCAGTCAGAAAAATGATCTTCTAAGCCTGCTTAATACCTTCAACATTATATCTACAATTTTTGACGGTACTAGGTGTATGCAATATAGTGAGACTTGCGTCGATAATATTTATGTTAGGATCTCCTTGGGTAACGGTAAAACTTATAATTCATATGTACGAGATTGGTGTGTATCAGATCATAAAGCACAGCAAATTGATTTGGAGTTCACTGATTCAAAAGAGGTGACCTTCACTTATAAACTGGTTAGAAATTTTTCTAAGAACAATATTCAAACATTTCAAGAACGCCTTAAAGCAGAAGAATGGTTACCAATTTTAACAGAACTAAATGCTGAAAACTCTTTTAACAAATTCATGTCATTACTTGATAAACACTTTGAAATAGCTTTTCCTTATAAACGGATTAGTAAAAAACCATATCAACCTAACAATAAATGGTTAAGTTCTGAAATTCTTGAATTCAAACGTAGAGTATCACTTCTTGCTGATTTAAGTAGGCAGTATCCAGTCTTTAAGGACAGTTACAAAAAAATCAACCAAGAGTACCAGGATCTTATCACAAAAAGTAAACAGACATATAACGAATATCGAGTAAACAACAGCTCTAATAAAAATAAAATAATGTGGTCCCTGGTTAAGGAATATACTGAAGACAAAAACGAAAGCTCTAAAATTGAAATCTATGAAAATGGCATCAGACTTAGTGATAAAGAATCTGCTAATCGTTTCAATAAATATTTTTCACAAATTGCAAATCAAACAGTTAAATCACTAAATAATCATATAAATATGAGATTTGACCCTGCTATAAATATTGAGTCAGTAAGAGATTCTGTTTATTTTTTGCCTGTGTCACCACCAGAAATTATAAGTTTAATTTCTAAACTAAAAAATAGTAATGCATGTGGTGAAGACAGCATCTCTAACAATCTATTGAAAAAGGTGGCATGTTTAATAGCGGAACCACTTTGTCACGTCATTAATTTATCTTTGGAACAGGGACACTTTCCGACAGGTCTCAAAAAAGCTTTGGTAAAACCTCTATTTAAAAAAGGTGATTGTAAATCTGTTGAAAACTATAGACCTATCAGTCTATTATCAAGTATCTCAAAAATATTTGAAAATATAGTAAATAAATATTTAATTGACTTTTTAATGAAACATAAAATATTAGACAAAGCACAGCACGGCTTCACCAAAGGTCGTGGTTTGGATAGTGCCCTCGCTGATTATCTAGCCGACGTTTATTGTCATGTTGATAAAAAAATAACAACTTTAGGACTTTTTATTGATTTTACCAAGGCCTTTGATTGCGTCCACCACTCAATTTTATTACAAAAATTACAACGTTATGGTATTAGAGGTAAAGCATATGAGTGGGTTGCATCTTACCTTAACAACAGAACACAAAAACTAATAGTAAATGACACATCTTCTGAAGCTACATCCATTGATATCGGGGTTCCGCAAGGGTCCATTTTGGGCCCGACTTTATTTATCATCTATGTGAATGATTTGCCATCTTACTTAAGAAAAAAATGTAACGTAATGCAAATGTCTTACGCAGATGACACTAACTTTGTACTTACAGGTGCTGACGCTGAAGAAAAAGTAAAGATAATTTATTCAAATTTGTGTGAGCGGGTTGATACTAATAAGTTATGTATAAATGAAGACAAAACATCGCTTATCACCTTTTTCAATGGAAAATCCAACTTTAACGATGATGTATTGCTCAATAATCAAAATATGAAGCTCTCACAGACTGTAAAATTACTAGGATTGACACTAGACAGTCAAATGACGTGGACGTATTATTTAGAAAATCTATGCAAAAGATTAGCAACTGTTTGTTATGCTTTGCGTAACCTAGTGCGACAATGCAATTTGAACCCGGTTATGATATTCTGTTTCGGGTGCTTTCAAAGTATTTTGCAATACGGAATCGTGCACTGGGGTCTTTCTTCCAAAGCCCAAAGGGCCTTTGTTATTCAAAAATGGGCCATTAGAATTATTACTGGTTTGAAAAGAAGGGAGTCTTGCAGGAAAGCCTTCAAAGAACTTAGGATTTTAACATTACCAAGTCTGTATATTTATAATGTTGTTTGCTATGCTTTCCAAAACGTACAAGTTTTACAAGGTAGTAGAAACTCATACACCTATAATACTCGACACAAGGACCACTTGCTACCTAGACAACATAATACGACATATTTCCAGAAAGGTCTTCAATATAATTCTTGTAGAATGTTTAATAAATTACCGACTGATATAAAAGAGGTAAATAATATTTTTGCACTCATGACCTTTTTTGATAGCTTCCGCGCATTCACCAGAGTGCGGGAGGTCGAACTTCCCGCACACGTGCATTTAACTTCCCGTTGCCATGGTAACCTTAAAATACTCGGGTAGTGTCAACATTGTGACGTGTTGACGGCGCTGTCAATGGCGTTGTTTATAAATAACTCACAGTTAATCTCCTCAGTTTAAAGGTTTATTCGTCGCAAAAAATATTGTACACAACACGTTCGTGAGCCTGCTTCCCGCATTCACGCAAATGCGTCACTCCCTTCGGTCGTGCCGCAAACAAGCGTTCATGCGGGAAGCAGGCTGTCCCGAACTAGTTGTGTAAATTACCATTTAAAGTTCAAAGCTAAAGTTAAATCGTACCTGCTGGGATTAAATTGTTATTGTATAAGCGATTTTCTTGCTGCTTAGTAAAGCTTTCTTGTTCATTTGTGTTTGTTGTTACTATTTCTGTTTGATACAACAGTATTGTTACTGTTAATGTCTAAAAAATATTATTTCTTGTTTATTGACGTAACTGTAAGTCATTTACATAACAATGTACATGATTTATTAAGTTGTAAATAAATATTATTATTATTATTATTATTATTATAGCAGTTAACGCGTACGCTGCGCCATAACGGAAATGCAGGAGAGGGAATATTTGAAAAGGGTATCGTTTTATTAAAGGGATTTTGAGGTAATATTTTCCCGCTTCCCACACCATCAGCAAAGTTGCCCCACTTTCTCGCAAGGGAAAAATTCCACTTCCGTCTGGAATTCATTAGTTGTTTGTTGTTAGAGGTGGAGTGATGGTAGGAATGGTGTGTGAATTTTCGAGGGCATAGTTTTGGTTTTCGCATAGTCGGATTAATCCCTGGAATTCACCCCCGTATGAGTAGTCGGTGTCATAGTGTTGGAAGACTACCGTACTATATCGGCAGAGCCGGATTTAGGGCGTTTCTACTTATTCTCCCGCACCACGAGGCCACCACCATCTAAGGCTCTTTTATGATCCTCTTAAGCAGCTCTTATTCTGTTCTTGGGCTGAACTTCTTTGTGCGCTTTCTACATCCCGTTCATCGGAACGTGCAGTTGTACTTCATCTCCAGGAACAGGTTGAGCGAAGGAATTCTTCTCCACAACGGCCATTCTGTGGAGTTGCCCTTGACGAAGGTTACCCATGTTATAAGGTCAGGCATGCAGTTTTCCTTCTCACGTGTTTAACGAAATAGGTTTTTAAAGTGCGTCGCTTATCGCTGTATGACCTCAGCTTATCGTTTCGTTGTGTTTTTCTTGTTTTAACCATTTTAATGTTTTTCTTCTTATTTTAACTCTTATTAAATCTGCATTACTTGTAATTCTTTCGATTAATTAGCTATCACCATCATCTTAATTTTATTCATTGCGTGGTTTTGTTACCTATAGATAATTGTTAGCGTAATATGATTGTCACTAAGTTTAGTTACTTTTAAGAGCCTCGTTTGATCAAACGTATTATTTGTAGGCATTAATTCTAACTTAATCTTATGTGGAGTTGTGCTCACTAGAGCTAAGAATATCGCTATTTAAATTTATTGCTCAATTTATTATATTAACCATTTTATTTTTAATATACACTCATATTAGTACAGTATAGTTTTTGTGGTTAATAATTCTCCTCTGCAGTTATCACATGACTACAACGTTTTATCCAGTCCTGCGTTGTAAGTAGAGAAAATTATTTTTCTGGCAACTTCCACACATCATTTAAATTAAATGTTGTGTTTTCTTTAGCAACCTTATTTCATTATGTATACCATACCATTTCTATAAGATTTAAATCCAGGTGATATGGTGGTAATCTCAGAAGGCTATGCCCATTTTCACTTAAGAGTCCATTAAATTTATATTGCTCATATTGTTTGATGTGCTTTTTTAATAATTTGATATAATTGTGGGTTCGACATGTTCGGTGAAATGTGTAATTGCTTTTCTGTCAACCAGGCAATCATGTCAGCCTTTCTAGAATTACAGTTAGGTGCATGATTTATTTTCACACTATGATATGGTACATTATCTCAACCCATCTCTCATAACTTTCCCAATTCATTTCAGTGTGGTAGTCTCTTGATGTTGCACCGGATTTAAAAATTTTCAAACAATTCGGTATAAATCCCATTGATCCACCAGCATTAATAATAATTATATTATTAAACGTTTTTGTTATCACTCCAATTTTTTGATACAGTATGACCGCTATGGATATAAGTTTCATCCATATAGATTACAGGACGACCTTCTTCTCTAATTTTTTTTATCTTCTGTTAAGAGATGTGGAGTTATCAATCTACCTACATATACCAATTTTAATGGCAATCGATTAAGGCTGGCGTCTGGTTCGGTTTCGCCCAATACTAAATACGTTGAAAACATCGTCGTAGTTTCCGGAATTGCATTTTAAAAATACTGAAGTCT